>NC_051154.1:122447230-122578782 GCF_013339745.2 Dermacentor silvarum | reverse complement strand
AAGCACTCTTGGCAGGAGATAGAACAGCAGAACCAACTGGCAGTTATAGTTGATGCTGCCTGGGTGAAAGGTAAAGAAGCCTATATGGCCACTGTATCAAATTCTCAAGAAAAGGTCAAGACACTATCACTATTTTTACCAAAGAACCCATGGTGTGCGGAACAAGTGGCAATTGCTCTAGCCATCAGGAGTAATAAGTGGGCTTTCATTTACAGTGATTCAAAAGCCGCTATAAAAAGTTTGATAAAGGCTACGTAGCTGGAGTTGCTGCTAAACTCTTTCGAAACATTAGGATTAGGAGAACAGAATCCGATGGTTTCCTGCGCATATGGGGAAAGTGGACGAGACTCGGGTAAACCTCAACGAGGTTGCGCATGACTTGGCACGAGGACTTGCTACCGTGACAGCCATAACCGAGCCGTTCACCATCAGTCCGGGGAATATAAAGATCATTTAATAACTTAAATGAGATTACCAAACATTACTATCTAGGACGCAGGCAATTCCCATTGCCACACCTAAAATCTAAACAGGGCTCAGGCAGTCTCGCTGCGCTTATCGCAAACGGGTACATACCCACGCCCGTACCACGTTAACAAAATATATCCAGAGTTGGAGATTAGAAAGGAATGTAATGATTGTACTGGCATCATTGAAATCAAACATATGCTCGTGGGGTGCCCCGCAACTCTTCCCAGCCTCCTGGAAGAATGGACTCGATGGGGAAAAAGAATACAAAGCCCATTGCTTCAAGACCAACTAAGGGCTGTCCAGAGGGCCTATGATGTCGCTGAAGGGCTTGGCCTGACAGTACCAACGTATACGAGCGGCCCGCCTCGGCTTAAGTCGAGCCTCCGGACCTCTTTAAATAAAGTTTACACACACACACACACCTAGAGGTAGCATTAAAGCTCATGTCTCAGCACCGGCTTTTAGCAATATGGACTTCGTAAACCCTCCACAATTCTCTATTGGCTTTATGTTTACGCTCGAGAACTAACGCGAACTCAGTAAGTATTAACGAACGTAGTACTAATGTGCACACACTTTCTATTCCTACAGTTCTGCCATCAAGTTCCAGCGCTGGATTAAGATGGGGAGCCCAGGGTCTCAACTCGGTCAGTAATGGAACAGTAGCACTTTCATTATATACCTGAATAGCAGGTATAGAATGAAGGTAGTACAAGCCTACGCCTCAATCTCCAGTCACGATGATAAAGAAATAGAGCAATTTTACGAAGATGTTGAATTAGCAATGTGAAAGGGTGCAAACTCAGTATACTGTATCATGGGCGACTTCAATGCAAAAGTGGGGAAAAAGCAGGCTGGTGAGCTAGCAATTGGCAACTACGGGATCGATTCTAGGAACACTAGAGGAGAGATGTTGGCAGAATTCGCGGAAAGGAATAGGCTCCGAATACTGAATACCTTATTCAGGAAGTGCAGCAACAAGAATTGGACCTGGAAAAGCCCTAATGGAGAAACAAGGAATGAAATAGATTTCATATTCTCTGCCGATTCCAGCATAGGTGCAGGATGTAGAAGTGTTAGGTAGGGTAAAGTGCAGTGACCATAGCTTAGTGAGGTCTAGGATTTCTCTCAATTTGAAGAGAGAAGCAATAAAATTGCTCAAGAAGAAACAGGCCAACCTAGACGCAGTAAGGGTAAAAGCAGACCAATTCAGGCTGGTGCTCGCAAACAAATATGCAGCTTTAGAACAGGAAGATGAAGACAACACAGAGCTAATGAATGAAACCGTAACTAGGCTGATCTCAGAAGCAGCAATTGAAGTGGGGGGTAAGACACCAAAGAAACCAGTAGGTAAGCTCTCCCAAGTAACAAAGGACCTAATAAAGAAACGACAAAACATGAAAGTGGCGAACTCGAGAGATCAGATAAAATTCGCTGAAACTGTCAAAACTGATCAACAAGAAGAAAGTAAGAGATATTCGAAATTATAACGTAGAAAAGATTAAGGAAGCAGTAAAATATGGACGCAGCATGAAATCAGTGAGAAGAAAACTTGGCATAGGACAAGGCAAGATGTATGCACTGAAAGATAAGCAGGGTAAGGTCATCAGCTATTTCGATGACACAGTAAAAGCAGCGGAAGAATTCTATACTACCTATACAGTCCCTAGAACAGCCAAGCTAATTTCATTCGCAGTAGTGATGAACAGGATACAGAGGCTCCTTCTATAACTAGCGATGAAGTTAGAAGGGCTTTGCAAGACCTGACCAGGGGAAAAGCTGCTGGAGAAGATGGAATAACAGTCGATTTAATCAAAGATGGAGGAGATATGATGCTTGAAAAGCTTGCTGCCCTTTATACGCAATGCCTCACGACTTCAAGTGTACCAGAGAGCTCGAAGAACGCCAACAATAAACTAATCCATAAGAAGGGAGACGTTAAAGAATTGAAGAATTATATACCCATTAGCTTACTTCCAGTATTGTATAAGATATTCACCAAGATAATTTCCAATAGAATAAGGACACCACTCGACTTCAGCCAACCAAGAGAACAGGCTGACTTCAGGAAGGGATAGTATTCTACGATGAATCATATCCATGTCATCAATCAGGTAATCAAGAAATCTGCGGAGTGTAATCAACCTCTATATATGGCTTTCATAGATTACGAAAAGGGATTTGATTCAGTAGAGATACCAGCAGTCATACAGGCATTGCGTAACCAAGGAGTACAGGATGCATACGTGAATATATTGGCAAATATCCACAAGGATTGCACAGCAACCTTGGTTCTCCACAAGAAAAGTAGGAAGTTACCTATCAAGAAGGGGTCAGGCAAGGAGACACAAATCTCTCCAAAGCTATTCACTGCATGCTTAGAAGTATTCAAGCTCTTAGACTGGGAAGGCTTAGGATTGAGGATCAACGGCGAATATTTCGGCAACCTTCGGTTTGCAGATGACATTTTCCTATTCAGCAACAATGGAGAGGAATTGCAACAAATGATTGAGGACCTTAATCGAGAAAGTGTAAGAATTGGGTTGAAGATGAATATGCAGAAGACAAAGATAGTGTTCAATAGCCTGGCAAGGGAACAAGAATTATGGATCGCCAGTCAGCCTCTAGAGTCTGTAAAGGAGTACGTTTATCTAGGTCAATTACTCAAAGGGGACCCTGATCATGAGAAAGAAATTCATAGAAGCATAAAATTTGGTTGGAGTGCATACGGCAGGCATTACCAAATCCTGACTGAGAGCTTACCACTGTCGTTGAAAAGAAAAGTCTACAATCATTGCATGCTACCGGTGCTAACATATGGGGCAGAAACTTGGAGGTTAACAAAGAAGCTCGAGAACAAGTTAAGGACCGCACAAAGAGCGATGGAACGAAAAATGTTAGGCCTAACGCTAAGTGACAGGAAGAGAGCGGTGTGGATCAGAGATCAAACAGGGATAACTGATATTCTAGTTGACATTAAGAGGAAAAAAAAGTTGTCGCAGTTCCACCTGAAAGGCGAAGCATCCATTGCGATAGCAAATTTGTAGAGAGCTATACGGAGTAATGAGAGTAGCTTTATCAGGTGTATAACCTTGGACATGCAGCAGCACCGGCAACACGCAGAACTGTTGTCGACGCCGTCGGCGTTTTGCCCGCGTTCCCACAAAATGCCTGCGGCGTTGGTGACTGTTGCCGGAGCCTCTGATATAAATAGGCACTTGATGCCGCAGCTAAACGTCGCCTCCCTTCCCTCCCCCTCCCCGCCACGGCCTTTCGCGCGTCGGAAGAAGGCGCGTTTGTTCTACATATATGGTGATTCTAAAGGAGGAAAGAGACGCCTACTTCTGCAGCCCTTAAGGGAGCACGGCGCAGAACGCGCGTTTTTATTCGCCGTGCGTTCACTCCCCGTGAAAGCGCGCGTCCCTCGCGCCCTTTCACTCGCACATACAGCGTTCGGCGCGCGGCGACGATTTCATCTCCACTGACGTCATACGGAACCTCACGGCAACGGCGACGGCGACGGCGACGCCGACGGCAGAAATCTGCTTTGGAGTGTCCATATAATTGCTATCGCAATAAAATGGAGCTGGGCAGGCCATGTAAGGCGTAGGATGGATAACCGGTGGGCCATTAGAGTTACAGAATGGATACCAAGAGAAGGGAAGCGCAGTCGAGGACGGTAGATAACTAGGTGGGGTGATGAAGTTAGGAAATTTGCAGGCGCAAGTTGGACTCAGCTAGCGCAAGGCAGGGATAATTGGAAATAGCAGGGAGAGGCCTTCGTCCTGCAGTGGACGTAAATATAGGCTGCTGCTGCTGCTTCTGATGATGATGATGATGATGAGCGCACATATATCAAGTGCCTTCGGAAAAATAGAGGGACAGATAGACAAAGCGAAACGACCTTTGGATAGTGCTCGCAACAGGAAACATTTGCAGCAGCTCTCCTGCGTTCTTTAAAATACAAATATCAGCCTGCAGTTTAGTTATGGTACAGAAACAAAGAATGAGTGTCTTACAACCTATTGCTTATATTATCTTAATCCGGCGCTTCATAGCTCGCTCTACTGGAGTCGCCGTAGCGCAACGTACAGCAGGCAATTGAAATTGCCTCGCTCGTAGGGCCTTGGAGAAGCGGCCGGTGGACAGTTGGCGGCGAAAAGTGCAGATGGCGCCAGCAGTAGCACCGGTCGCAGCCCCGTGAGCCCCGTGGCAGGTAGTGTGGCAAACGGCAGCGCGCGTCGATCGCGGAAGCGGACCCGCCCATCCAAAACGAGTCACGTTCGGGCCGGGCAGCTGAAAAGCCGCTCTCCATTGTTGTAGCATCGCGTTCGGAATGCTGGAAAATGGGTCAAGGTGTACCGTTCTCTTAGAGCTCTCGCTAGAGGAAGAAACGAAAGAAAAGGAAAACAGCCGAGCTGTCCGAGACGTCGTGGGTTGTGAACTGGCTGCGTGTGTGTGCAAGGCTTGCGATGAACGAGCGAGTTGGAAGCGTCGACTAGTGTTGCGCGGTACTTTGCGAACGCCCATTCATTCGCCGCGCCTGACGAGAAAGTGCGTCCTGCCCACGTCTTTCCTGGTGTGCAGAGCGGCTCAACACTGCAATGTAGCCGCAATATTACTAATCGCTTTATCACATGGCTAGAGATTTCCGCGAACGACCAAAGAACGTATCCAGTGATCCTATACTTCTGTGGGTAGTATACATATATAATACATTCCATGTACCGAAAAACAAAGAAAGAAAGGGAATCATTTTGAGAGGGGCATTTTCGCGCTTCGAGGAAAGCTGCGAACTAACAGAAAGACAACAAACGCACGGATGCTGGCGAGCAGCTCATTGAATTTAAGCTGAAGACCTCTGTGTGCCAACCAAACTTGATGCCACTCGTATGTGTGCATGTATACGCGTGCGCGCGCGTTTGTGCGTGCGTGTGTGTGTGTGTGTGTGTGTGTGTGTGTGTGTGTGTGTGTGTGTGTTGTGTGTGTGTGTGTGTGTGTGCGTGTGTGTGTGTTTTGTCGTGTGCGTGTGTGTGTGTGTGTATGTGTGTGCGTGTGTGTGTGTGTGCGTGGTGTGTGCGTGTGTGTGTGTGTGTGTGTGTGTGTGTGTGTGTGTGTGTGTGTGTGTGTGTGTGTGTGCGTGCGTGCGTGCGTGGTGCGTGCGTGCGTGCGTGCGTGCGTGCGTGCGTGCGTGCGTGCGTGCGTGCGTGCCCGTGAGCGTTCCTCGAAATGTCAAACCAATAGCGCTCAATCTGCACATTATGTGTACAGTTGGCAACTATACGTTATTTGATGTATACTGCTTCGGAATGAGAGGCTTCAACACGTGAGCATTTTCAGATGGGAGGGTTACCAATATAGAGCTTAAAAGTGGGAGGAGAAAATTAAGCGGGAACCTGAACCGTAGAGTATTTCATCCGTCTGCCTGTAGCACAGGAAAACAATACGCCACATTGGCATCTGAAATCGAAGGCAGTGGGGCGGATGCCATGCTCCCCCTCCCTCCTTTCATCCCGGCCTCCCCCTCTCCCCCCCCCCCCCCTTTTTTTTTTTCGTAGTGACTGTGGCTGGATTGTGCCATAATGACTGAGTAACCACTGTTTCCGACCCTTACGCACCTCCAAAAATGTTTCGTACTGTCGACGCATCCCAGTTGAGTGTACGGGTCTGTAAAGAAAGTAAGAGATCGGATATAAGTCAATGGGCCCAAACTGCGACAAGGTTCTGACAGTTACAACATTTTCGCCGTCAGTGTCAGGCCCAGAATGCAGCTTACCCCGTCGAAAACTTGCTTCCCCTATTCCCCGTGCCTCCGCTCTCCGAGAAAATAGTTCACTTATAGGTCACACAAGGACGAAGAGGAGGTGCTGCAGTAGTTCACCAACAACGAACACGCCGCGGTCACTCACGAAGGGCCAAGATCTACTAGTGTAGAGATATGAAAGACTGCTCGCGACCATGAAAACACCCACAAATTATCAGAAGGCGTCATTACACTTTGCCCCTATAGCCTCCGAGGAACAATCTCGCTCATATCTTTTACACAATCTTTTTGCACACAGGTGTATCGACGAACACCATCCACACTGCGCTAGCGCATTTCCAAGGCGAAGGTGCGGACACGAACAGCGATAAGGAGAAAGACCGGAGATATACTATAAGTTCCTTATTAATAGTGCTACATAATTTGTGTGACGTAATTTTTATCATACTTTAACGTCGTGATGAATTTCTCGTGTCATTGATATTTTGTGTGCTTTAGTGTGATGTTTGTTCGCGTTACCGATTTTTGCACTTTTCTGGGCACTCCACTATTTCAGCATAATTGAAGTCACGCGCTGAATAAACCGTGTGCATAATATGTTTAGGTTTGCAACACTATGTCAAGCTCTTATTGTATAGCGTGGGTTTCCTTTATTCTAAAACTCGCGGGAACAAATCCCGGCCACGGCGGCCGCACTTCAACGGGGCCGAAATGTGAAAAAACCCGTGTACTTAGATTTAGGTAAACGTTAAAGAACCCCAGGTGTCCAAGTTATTCCGGACTCCCCCACTACGGCGTGCCTCATAATCATATCGTGGTTTTGGCACCTAAAACCCCATAATATATTTTTTTCGTTTATTCTAAAACGACAAATTATGAGGTTTAACGTTTCAAAGCACAAAGCAACTCACGGGCTATCATAGACGCCATAATAAGTGGAGGGGGGGGGGGGGGTATTAATTTAACTTTGACCACCTGGGGTTGTTTAACATTCCCCCACGTCTGTGTATACGCACATTTTTGCATTCCGCTACGCCAGGGAAAGGAACCCGCGATGTCGTCTTTTTCATTTTTCTAAGCAATTCTAAAAGATTTTGACTATTTCTATCCTTTCTATACCTGTTATTCTCTTGTTTACTGTAGGTATAGGTAGGGTTAAATGCGATCCAACTCGAGAGATTCCAAGCAATACGCCTCCGGCTACTCCCATATCACTTCTATGCAAACGATAAATTTGCTTTAAAAAATAAAGAAAAAAAGAACAAATAAATTATTTATAGTAAAAAGGACAGTTTAGCACGCGCAAACAACTTACACATAAGCGAGAAAAAAAAAAAACGACATGTCAACAACGAACGTAATTGTCGCTGCATAAGATCATCCCTAGTATTCTGAACACGTACCTGTAATAATAAGACAAAAAAAAGTATTTCACTGCACTTCAAGTTGTCCTTTCAAGGCCACTATAACTGGCCATGGTCCAAGTATCGTGCCAAGTGACAATGAATGTTCGCCCAAATCCCTAAGTTGGTCGCGTAGTTGTTGCCTTTAGTGGGCATACCGGTGACTACACGTGTGCCATGTCCTCGTCCGCCACTATACGCGAAGTTAACATTGCGTATTTGGAAGAGAAAGTGCTTTGTGCAGGACACACCAAGGTGATAGCGGTGAAACAAGGTTTCCACACTTCGCGCTATCTTCACATAGACTCCAGAATTGCAGTCCAGGGTGTACGGCATAGAAAATTGATTTTTGGTCTCTTCACCGAACCATGACGCGGAGGATCTCGCGGAGAGTTCTCGTTTCTAACCTCGTGGGCGAAACAGCGGAATGATTTATTCCTCTCTGCAGCTACGTGTGCACCTTTTGCCAATTCGTCGGTTCGTCCATTTCCAAATAGGTTTGTTTATACTGTGTGTGTTTTTCTTTTTTTTTTCTTTATCGGTCTCATGGACTTCTAGAGCAATGCGATGAAAATTACGATGTGCGCATACCATACGGGTGCATACGGGGGCAGTATATGTGGGCATCATAACGCTATGAAGGAAACCGAGGAAACAGAGACCGTGCACTATGCCGATCGAAGAACACGACGGCTTGGGAATTGCCTGCTGTGGACTCCATGTTTTCTGCGTGTCTTGTAAATATTCTGTAAACACATTTATCCGTTCGCTTCCTCCTCGTGCAACAATGTAAGAGTCGAGTGAACGTAATAAATATTGGCAGTTGTTTCTATGTGGGATAAAATTAAAGCGGAAATAAATGTCGGTGGCCCTTACAAGGAGCAGTGAAATCGGGCCTTAAGGCCATTTGAATGTGAGCTGATCACTCGAGCTGACCTTGTTGCATGCTGACGCTGCAAAACCTGTTCGTCTACACCACAATACGATCATAGGCGGGCCTTGTTTACATTCAGTCAGTGAAAATGCCTGTGTTTCGCGGTTGCCTTCTTTCTACGCATATGACTTTCTGCATTCGTTTGTATTCTGTACCATCGTTTCTGCGAAGAGTCGATGGGAGGGTGTCTCCCAAAGAGAAAACAAAAATACCGAGGCCATGGCGTCTGATAAGGCGCGTCCATGACCGAGACGGCGAAGCAGCCACGCGCTCTGGCGCGCCGAGGCTTACAAGAAACTGGCAAGTCTCGACTCTAGCGTGAGGTAATAGATATACATCACGCACCCCAGAGACCGAAGACAACTTTCCCTTGCCACCTTGGCGCTGCTTGGAAGCGCAGCAGGCTCCAAGCATTGCTTGCTCCTCACTGTGGCAGTGCCGTTGCACGGCGCGAGGGAGGACGTAAAGTCCGGCTCCTTGGCTATTTACCGAGATTTTGTTTCCCCATTTCGGTGCAACAAAACAATTATAGAATAAATGGTAACGGCCTATGGTGAAGCACGACTGTATCTACATTATGTACAGTAATTGGATCGAATTCATATCGTGGTTTTGGCACGTAAAACCCCATAATTTAATTAATTTTTTTTATGTTGTCCATGGCGGACGCTGTCTCTTTCTTCTACTTTGTCGTCTTCGTGCGTCCGTGCTCCCGCGTGCCATGCAGTTGGCTTCTTCCTTTTCTCTAGCTCTTCGAAGAAGGGTGAATATTCAATACCAATAACGGAAGCTTACACAAACTCCGAAGCGCCAAATGTTTATTTTTACGTCCTTCGACCTTCGTCGACTTGAAGTTTTGCTATTCATAGTCTCGAGAACGAAAGCATTTAACGCGTAAGTAAATAGGCGAGTGTATTTGAGGCGAAATAGAAATATAGTAACATAGGATAGGTACACTTATATACACTCCTCCAGTACGCGTGAGGCGAAGTGGGGGCTGTTTACTGTGGCTTGGCTACTCCTATGTGCAAGGCATCTTGTAATACATATGCCAGGCGCCCCCTACCCCGGGACATGGCTTGGGAACGCTCTTTGCTGAAGGCCAATTAGCCGCGGCGCCGGACATATCTAATCTTCCTGAAAGATCGCCAGATCTCTCAAGAATGTCCCGTGCTATCTTTTTTATTTTCCTTTTTATTTTTTTTTTCGAGACGCGTCGCGTTTTATTCTCAGCGCCAATTAGTTGGAACGAAATGAAGCGGCAAGTATAACTGCATCAGTGCGGGCAAGATCCATCGATCATCGCCGACCAGAGCCGCACTCACCCACTATATACGTTCTGGGGCCAGCGCACGCGGCTGCTCCAACAGCCTTGGTCTGTCACGCTAGCGTCTGTGCGAAGTAAACTTGTCGGCAGAAAGCGCTGATCTGCGAACACGCGTTGCGTGGCACTTAACGAGGTTAGCGCATGCAGCGTCGTTTCAGTTGCTGCGTCCAAGGTCATTACAAAGAAATTAACCGAGTGATTCTTCGATGTTACCACGGGTAATTGCGCCGATGCATAGCCATACGCTGCCTGTAACGAAGACTGGTTTACAGTGGAAACGTCTCCGTTGGCCGTGAATGCGGCCACAGAAGGATGGCTATATTACGACGTTCTTTAACTGGCCAAATAGGCTCAACGTTATGCTCGAAAGCCCCTGTTTAACGGCTCGTACGTCACCCGTACACAGTGAGACAAGAAACAGCCGCCTCAGCGCGCAATTCCCACCACATCGGAGTCATTGACGCTCATGAGCCCCTTGCTTTGTGCCCGCTGCAGCGGTCCTGTTGAGCGAGTGGCTTCACACGTGGATGGAAGTGCTGTTCTTGTGTTATAAATGGCCATGACGATTGAATTTGTTTGTGAATCTGACGGTGGGATGCCATTATACAAGCACCTCGTTAAGAAACAAAACGCAGTGAGTTTCGCTGATGACAAACGTTTTCTTGGCTGCACGTAATGTGAGCGTGTAATGCCACATAACACTTTAAAAAGAAGTTCCCTTGTTAGTAAGGACTACGATGTTCGTTGAAACGTGGTTCCACCTCCCAGGGCCGACGCTTATAAAATTAAAAGACCAAAAGAGGAACTTACGTGGATCAAATACAAATTTGCAATGATATTCGTTCTGATCTGGCACGACAGACCCTGTGGACGAAAGATGACATCATCATGCGTTTCACGGGGTTCCAGCTTACGAAACAAGCGTTAACAAGTTCTTTCATGAGAGTCTAGCTTGAGTTGCAGTTACACTCACGGATCGCTCGCAGTTTGAGTGAATAAACTAATTGAACTATGTTTCGCCCAAGCTTCACTGGTGCAATTGCGGCTAGTAGAGCCGTGAGTAAGACCAGTTACTATGAATATTATTTTGGGGACCAGATCTTTTCTTGCGTCCCATGTCGTTCGGCGCCGTTTTTCTCATCATGAAGAGACTAAATTTCCCTGAGTATAGGATACAAGACGTGCATAAAGTTTGCGACAGCAATACGTCAATACCGCGTGTTTATAATTATTGTGAAGAATATATTTTTAATAAATCGCGTAAATGATATAGTGCAATTCGGTCTGTTTGGGTGGATTTAGCTGAGGAAGCCGGCATTTCTTGCACGGCAAATTACAACGTCCCGGCAGATAATTAAGACTATTAACTAATTGACATTTCTTCTTTAATTATTCACTGTATCACACGTATCAAAATTTCGAAGTTGAAGCCCAGCAGTAGTCAAATCCATTGTTCAGCAGAAGTTCTCAGACTACCACTAATTTCTAGATATCCGGCCCTTTTTTATTATTATTAACTGTGTGCGAGGAGATGTTGGTGCCTCTAAGACGGTGCCAGCTACTTCTCTTAATTCGAAGATGTCCTACAAAAAAAGTTTCAAGCAAAGAATGTAAGAAAAATACTATAGTGACGCCAATTCTAATGTTCAAATACACACAACAAAATCGAATGTTTGTGAGCAGTTCACGGAAATCGAATGTTCTTGCTGAAGTATAGATGACGTTCCTCGGTGGAAAACACAGCGCGCACTAACACAAGCGCCACGGGAACACAATATCAAAAGTGATTACGGAAACACGAATAAGTGAAAATGTTGAAATAATGAAATACTTCCACAAATACAACGCGTGATCAAAGTTACAATAATAAGATTTGGTAACTTTCAATATTCCTGCATGATTCTTCAAGACGCTGTACTGATGCGCATGCTACACGATAATGCAAGTCTTTTGGTGGTCATACACATAGGATTTTGGCTAGTGTTATTGGCCTCCTATCCAGAGTATGTACCTTCGCGAAAAACCTCTTACGCTAATTATATTAATTTTTGCAGTGTAATAGAAGACATTCTATGTCTTCTTCAGCCTTCTTCACAAGAGCACACAGCACTGTAGGTTTTTCCTGTGTACTTCGTAGAACATGATAAGGCGGGAAATCTTGTACTAAATGCCTTTGTGCAAGATATGCGGCCTTAATATGTTCTAGAAAATACACTAGCATTCCTGCTAACAATTTCCCGAATACCTTCCTCTTACAGTTCGGGACGGCCGTAAGTGGAAAGCCAGTGCATTTTGTAGGAAATTTTGGGATATTGCGAAAGTGGTGGTAGTCTTATTATTTCCATTAAGCAGACATGGCTTCGCTACCTATCGTCTTCAATTTCGCAATTTCAATGAGTACGTTAGAGTGAACAGTTACAAAGTTAATTAGTGAATCTTCCTAATTAGCTACCTGGACACTATGATTTCTTATTTAGGCAACTTGCGCCTGCTCCATAAATCCACCTCAAAGGCAGAAAATCGTTACCTGTGACAGGAGATTTGTTTTTTCATCTGTTCGAACTAAAAAAGAACAGGTGGTATATAGATAGATGCATGTCTTACCAGCAACTTAGGAGAGGGGATGATAAAGGTAGCTGAGATACACATACTTGTGAGATGTTGACGATAAGTAAATGGAATGATGTTAACGCGAAAGCGGAAATTGAGCTACCGACGTGCACCCAGGCTATCGAGCTGGAATATCAACTCAGCACCAGTAGCAGTCTTGTTTTCGGCAGTCTAAGCCACAATATCTCATGGGATTTGTTGGCTATAATACGTATTTATGCTAACTTAATTAGTTCAACACACACAATCACACACGCACACACGCCCTCACGCTTACATGGCTTCGGTCATGAAATGCCCCTGCGAAAGGTACACAAGGCGATCATCTTTAAGTTTTAGGGAATTTTCAAAAATAGCCTGCTGCAGATAACATAATTCTAGTCCTTGAGATGGATCGTTAAGAGAGGCGAACATTACTTGCACGAGAAATCAAAACACATATTCAAATAGTTATCAAAATTTCACCAATTATCTTTTGAATTAATTACTTTATTTTATGCCACATATTGCAATTTACGAATTGTAGCCGATGAAATTGAAGGCGTATCCACTTGGAATGAGTTTGCAGAATGACACCAGTTTTGAGATATACGCAATAATAATAATAATAATAATAATAATAATAATAATAATAATAATAATAATAATAATAATAATAATAATAATAATAATAATAATAATAATAATCAATCATTTATTTATCGTGCCCAGGAACAACCGTGAGGTCTAGGTGCTGGCGCACGTATACATAGAAAAAGAAATACAGCAGGGGAGTATCAGTGAAAAAAAAAACAATGAATAAAAAATAACAATCTTGAAAAGAAAAGTGTACATACATGTAACCGAAGGCGCAAAATGCATACATGATAAAAAGGAGAAGGGAAGTTGAACAATATGTGAAAATAAGACACAACAACGGAAAGCTCAGAGCAGAACAAAGACATAGAGTTGTGAAAAATATCAGCAGGGGACAATATCAGCAAATACAGCAGGGGAATATCAGTAAAAAAAAACAATGAATAAAAAATAACAATATTGAAAGGAAAAGTGTACATACATGTAACCGAAGGCGCAAAATGCATACATAATAAAAAGGAGAAGGGAAGTTGAACAATATGTAAAACTAATACACAACAACAGAAAGCTGAGAGCAGAACAAAGAGTTGTTGCGAGAGAGTTGTGAAAAATATCAAGATCATGAAAGTGGGTGTTATAAAGACTCTGGATTCTATGGACGGTTGAGTGTTGGTGGTGACAGGCAGCAACATGGAAAGGTCTGTGTTCTCTGGTGATCTTGCGCGGAATACGAAATGTGATACAACTGAGGAGTTCGGGGCACATGAGGATACCGTGAAGGAGTTTGAAAAGGAAAAGCAGGTCAGCGCGATTACGTCGGCAGCGAAGTAAGGGCAATGGCAATAATCCAACAGTGCTAGAGCAGGGCCCAGGGTCCGTGTTAGCAAAGCGGTGATGATATATGCTTAGAAACTTTTATTGCGATAGCAATTATATGGACACTCCAAAGCGGATTTCTGCCGTCGGCGTCGCCGTCGCCGTTGCCGTCGCCGTCGCCGTCGCCGTCGCCGTCGCCGTGAGGTTCCGTATGACGTCAACGGCGATGAAAGCATTGCCCCGCTCCGGACGCTGTATGTGCGAGTGAAAGGGGGCGAGGGACGCGCGCTTTCACGGGGAGCGAACGCACGTCGGAAAGGCAACGCGCGTTCTGCGCCGTGTTCCCTGAAGGGCTGCAGAATTAAGCGTCTCTTTCCTCCTTTACAATCACCGCGCCTTCTTCTATCGAGCGAAAGGCCGGGGTGGGGGGCGGGAGGGAGGGAGGGAGGCGACGTTTAGCTGCGGCACCAAATGCGTATTTAAATAAACATGTTGCGAGGTGAAAAGGTGGGTAAGATTCCGACGCTGCTCGATGAGGTCCCATTCTGATCTTGTCGAAAACCTCCGAGCCGCCCCCAGATGGCACCGGCAACAGTCACCAACGCCGCGCGCGTTCGGTGCGAACGCGGGCAAAACACGACAGCGTCGACAACAGTCTGTGCGTTGCTGCTGCATGTCCAAGTTTATACAGCTGATAAAACCACTATCCTTACTCCGTATAGCTTTGTACTAATTTGCTATCGCAATTGATGCTTCGCCTTTCGGGCGAAACTGCGATATTTTTTTCTGGACCCGATCTATAATGTCACTGTTGGATCTAGAAATGCCATTCCAGACGACCGACGCGTATTCAAGTTGAGGAAGACATATTGTTGTGTACAACTTGCGGAACTGTAGAAGAATTGAATTCTCTCGACAGTCTGCAAACAGAGCCAAGCGTGCGCATGCCCCGCATTGCAATGCGTTTAGTGTGAGCTGAAAAGTGTAACGTTGTATCAAGAAGTACACCAAGATCATTGGTCTCATGGACCTTACACAAGGGTACAGAATCTACTGAATAAGAAAAAGAAATGCTTGCTGTTTTGCGGGTGAAAGTCATGACTTTGGTCTTAGCAGCATTCAAGGTGAGGTTATTATCTGTGCACCATTTAGAAAAAGAAAGCAGGTCAGACTGCAGGATGCGACAGTCATCAACAGTGTGAATTGCCTTAAAAATCTTTATGTCATCGGCATACAGGAGGAATGAAGAATGCCGAAGGGCGGAAAGAACGTCATTAATAAAAATTAAAAAAAGGAGTGGTCCTAACACTGATCCTTGAGGAACGCCGCTGGTTACCATGTACGAAGAAGACGTTTGGCCGTTGACGTTAACAAAACATGATCTACCAATAAGATAACTCCGCAAGAGATTTACAATTGGTACGAGTCAACACCAAAGTGCGTAAGCTTGATGAGAAGCAGTGAGTGGCTTACCACATCAAAAGCTTTACTGAGGTCGCAATATATGGTGTCTACTTGCCCCCTTTGAAGTACTGGCGCGGAGATATGTGTCATGAAGCTTGCGAGATTTGTGATAGTGGAGCGGCCGGTGAGGAATCCATGCTGATTCGGAATCAATGTGTTCTTCACAGTACAAGACAATACGTTGTGAAGAGCAAGCTCAAAAACCTTTGACGTGGCACAGAGAAGAGAAATCGGGCGATAATTTGAGACATCGGTTTTACAGCCAGACTTAAATACAGGAAAAACACGAGCAGTTTTCCACATGTGAGGGAAGGTGGAAGTATTCAGAGAGCTATTAAATATAGATGTCAATACTGGGGAAAATATACCGCCGTACGCTTTTAAGATTGCGGAAGGGATGCCATCAGGACCGCAAGATAGGGAAGGCTTCAAGCGCTTAAGGCATTCGATGATCAGCTCTGCATCAAACAACACAGGACTAGATGTAGGAGCCGTTGTGTGCTGCTGACGGACACCAGCGTTGAAACCTGAAGGTTTATATAATGAAGAGAAATGGGCAGCAAAACAATCCGCGACTGCTTGGACTTCTACTCCACTAGAGTCGAGCAGGCGAAAACACTCTCCGCGATTACTGGTACGCTTGCGGATATACTTCCAAAATTCCGCCGGCCGGTCGTAGGCGCTCTTCTCCAAGAACGCAATATATGCGTCATGATCCCGCTTACAGAGGCGTTTGCAGAAAGTTCGAAAAAAGCGGAATTCTTCTCTCCACTCATTAGGCACAGGAATTCTGGATTTACAGTGCGCGCGATCTTAATGCTTTACGGCAGTTATAAGTTCAGATGAGAACCAATGGGGATATTTAGAGCGCCTAGGACTGTACTGAGGAATGTATTGGCGCATACCGCTCAAAACAAGCTCCGTAAACTTATCAATTTGGTCATCAACATTGGTTTTATCTGTGACCAGGGACCAATCTCTGGTGGACAAGAAGTCATACAAGCCAACATAATCACCCCGCTTGAAAGAAAATCGAGAAGATTCATTAATGCCAGTCGAGAAGCTCTGCTTCAAGGCTGACACAGAGGCAGTTATCTTAAGTGAGGGGTGAAACTTATTGGGACGGACAAGGGAAATGTCACAACGGGAAACATCTATAGCTTGAGCATTAGAGAGGCAAAGGTCTAAAACGTTGCCACAGGAATTGGCGATCAAATTCTGCTGCTGAAGAGAACAGAAGTACATAAAGTCTAACAACAGGCTGCATTTGTTCTCTATGTAATGATTATAGTGAGAATATGTAAGCGTGTTCCAATCAATTTCTGGTGTGTTAAAATCACCAAGAAGGATTACTCTGTGTTTGCGATGGGAGGATAAGACATTTTCAATAGAAGAGATGACCTGATCAAACAAAGCAGGACAAATATTCGGTGGAACGTAGAAGGTTCCGACTAACAATTTTTCACAGCGCGCTAGGCTGACTTCAAGCCAAATCGATTCCTGTACACTTTCTATGTCGCTGCGCCTTACACATGTCAGTGAGCTGTCAACGGCAATAAGTACGCCACCACCTTTTTGTTTAACTCCACTGAAGTCCCGATCACTTCGAAAGACGTTATAATGTGGCGGAAAAAAATCTGAGGAGGAAATTTCGCTGCAGAGCCAAGTTTCGGAAATAACAAAAATAGGAAAGGAAGAGGAAATTACATTGGCGAAAAATTCACGTGCCTTGGTGCGAAGTCCACGAACGTTTTGGTAGCAAATGTCCAGATTAAATTATTATTATTATTATTATTATTATTATTATTATTATTATTATTATTATTATTATTATTATTATTATTATTATTATTATTATTATTATTATTTGGTTTGTACACATATACACACAAGGGCACGAAGGAAATAGGGCAAGCTGACAACTGCCACCGAGAGGGGCACAACGCCTGCCTACTCTTTCAGGAGGAGGGAATAGAGGAAATGAAAATAGCAGGAAAGAAAAGAGGAAATAAATAAGTGATGGTGACACAGACAGAATAAAAAAAAATAATAATAATGTCTATAAACGGGAGGCCAAGTCAGTGTCCTTCAGAAATGTTAGCCGGGCTCGATGGGCCTGGTCACGTCGAGCAGCGCACCCCCTTGGAAACAGGCAATCGTCAAGGGTTGCACATTGCAGTTCAATAAGTATATATTCCTTAATTAGCAATGCGTCCTGCCAACAAATGCGGGACACTTTAAAACAAGATGTTCAAGTGTCTCACAGGAGCCACAAAACGTATACGACGGGCTGTCCACACGTCCTTGTCACCATCAAACATGCCGTCAAACTCGTCGTAAAAATACATTGTTGTTCCACTTACTTTTTTTACCAAAATGCTGTTTTATACATTGAAGCACAAAAGTAACTGGAACGCCCATGTATTTCGTCCCACACTTGGGGAAATATCTCGAAACTGGTGCCATCCTGGAAATTCATTTCAAGTGGATACGTCTTGCAAACTTGTAGCGCCCACCGACGCTGCAACGCGGGGCGCTTTGGTCGGCACTCCCAACCGGTGCCTTCGCGCCGACTGTCAAGGAAGTAAACAATAAAAAGAAATGCAGCACGTGCTCGA
Source organism: Dermacentor silvarum (assembly GCF_013339745.2). Lineage (NCBI taxonomy): Eukaryota > Metazoa > Arthropoda > Arachnida > Ixodida > Ixodidae > Dermacentor > Dermacentor silvarum. Next base: position 122,560,799 of record NC_051154.1, on the reverse strand, counting down.
AGCGCAAGCTCGGCACGCGCAGTGTTGTTCCAGGAGCTTGAGACGCTGGTCGTCGCGGCCTCCGCTCGGCTGGCCGCCTTCTTAGTAGGAACGACGGCGCGGCTCGTTCGCCGCCGTCACGTTCTTCCTACAATGGTGACCCGGACGTGATCGGCCACGACCCACACTGGCCACGGCGCTCACCAAGCCACGGCGCTCACCAGGCCACCGCGCTCACCGGCCACGGCGCTCACCGGGCCACGGTACGAGCACGCCGGCCACGGTACGAGAACGCCGGCCACGGTGCGAGCGCGCGGTCACGGTACGAACACGTCGGCCACGCGGAGCGGTGACACGTCAGCTACTCTCACTCCTCGGATCATGGCCCGGCGCCTAGCGCTGACTGGCCTGACCCTAGCCCTGATGGTTCAGGCGACTTCTACGAGGACCAGTTGCGGCTCGGGAACGCCAACAGCCTACGACCCGCGGCCCCTTACGATGCGGACCGTCAGCGGGCTCTGCTCGAGGGACCGTTCCATCGGGCGCCCGTGCAGCAGCTAAGCCTCACTTGTCCTACCAACGATCCAGCGCCGTGTTCGATATTGGAAAGCTGCAGCGCCGTAAGTCACCGCAGCCGTGTCCTCGTCGTTGAGTGTCCACCTCGGCTGCGGGAGTTCGCGGGTTCGAAACCAGGCGGCCGCCGGTTACCCACCGGAATACAAATCGAGCACAAGCGACCCCCGGCCAGACGCCCGGCTTTCTTCAGGGGTGCTCGCTTGGGAGAAGCTCCGCTAACCCCGCCGTCCCCCTCGGGGGATTACTTTCGAACAACCCTTCAGCCTGCAAAGGTGGTTCATACAACCCGGCCTGCGCGGCTCAACCTCGAGTGATGCATCGATGCGCTGCCCACAGCGCGCGCGATCCCGCACACTGGTAACCTCCTCTCAGGGGCCCACAGCTCTCGCGCCTGTACAAGTACTACGCCACAATCACCTGGACCGTACACGACCGTCTCCTGGAGAACTTCATCAACCGCCCTACCCTAAGCACCGTGAAGAACGACGTCCCCGTTAAGATCTCCAAGTTCGCCATCAACCAAAGGGAGAGGCTTCGCTCCGACAACGGCAAGTTTGTCTTTGAATGCACGGCCCTATCGACGCGCAGGTCACCAAGGCAACCATCGCGCTTGGTTCCATTTTCGAGGACACATGCACGAGCAACGCCCAGCGCGAGCCTCGCGGGGCCTCGCGGCGCCTCGTGCAGCCAGGGCCGCTACCTCTACAAGCCATCCGAGCCCGTGAGTCTCAAGTCCAAGCACTGACCTGCCGCGCGGCCGCCGGCCTCGGCTAGCCCTGCGACTACTCCGAGCCGTGCGTTTTCACCCAGCTGAACGGCGTCTGCACGGACCATCTGATCGGCGACTGTGCTCTCGAGTTTGTCCGCTCGCTGGACGGCAAGACCTGCGACAAGCTACAGACCATCGCCGGAAACGTATTGGACAGCCCTGCAAGGCCAACAGCGAATGCCACACTGCCGGAGCCGCTTGCCTCAAGGACGTCTGTGCGTGCTCCAGCCACAGGTGAACCTAAGATACAGGCTGGAGTACAAAGATCCAACTTAGCTTCTCTCACTTCCTTCATCGACGTTCCGTCTGGGCGGGGAGCCCTGTAGCGCCCACCGACGCTGCAACGCGGGGCGCTTTGGTCGGCACTCCCAACCGGTGCCTTCGCGCCGACTGTCAAGGAAGTAAACAATAAAAAGAAATGCAGCGCGTGCTCGAAGCGCAAGCTCGGCACGCGCAGTGTTGTTCCAGGAGCTTGAGACGCTGGTCGTCGCGGCCTCCGCTCGGCTGGCCGCCTTCTTAGTAGGAACGACGGCGCGGCTCGTTCGCCGCCGTCACGTTCTTCCTACAAACTCACCGGCTACATTTCGTAAATTGCAATATGTACCTTAAAGTAATAATTTAGGAAGTTAATTTGTGATTTTTTGTTAATTAGTTGAATATGCGTTTCGATTTCTCGTGCTGTTAATGTCCGCCTCTTCGCATAATCCAGCTCAAGGACAAGAATTATGCTATCTGCCACGGGTGATTTTTAAAATTTCCATCAAACTGTAAAATGATCCCGCCTAATAGTAACGAGCAGAAGAATCTTCAGCAGGGTTCGAGGACTGTGAGCTGTTACGGAATTGTTGCTTTATTACAGAGAATGTCCACTGAACCCAGCCCTTTGCAACCATCTTCGAGGAAACACTGCAGCCGGATAGATCCAGACAGTCTCTTTCGGGAGAGCTCACGCCACGGCCGTTTTGCTGGAGAACAATGACACGTGCGTGAATCAATCATTGTGCACCGACATGTACTTCCAGAGAAGTACGGCCTTTGCGAGGGGAGATAGCGATAGCGAAGGGGGGGGGGGGGGGGGGGGGGGTTGCAGGCGAATGCCAGAAAATACGGGGCGCTGGGATGCGCGTGCAGGCAGGGAGCACAGCCACAGTATAACAGCCGGTCACCATCCCCGCATACTATCACAGCTCACACTCACATGCAGCACAACGTACACAAATTGAAGCTACAGCCGCTTGTGCAGGTTTGTTTCCCCTGAAAACTGCAGCAATGCCTTCGTCGGCCTCAGCGGCGATGGGCCTTATAAACTACCCACCAACGTCTTTACCTGCGAATCTTTGGAATATATTCTTTTCACAAGCATTGTAGCGCGTATACATAGATATTCTATGATTACTCCCAGTCAGGATAGATTTCAGAAAGGCTTTTCCTGTGTTACACAGTTCATTAAATGTGCACTTGTTTCCGCTTTGCATAAAGGACTTTCCGTCGGCTGTATATTAGCAGATTTCAGAAACTGAGACGTTTAATATGGTTCCACACCCTTTGCTCGTAGAAAAAAAAATAACCATATGCAGTAGTCAGCGTCAAATTGTGTCATGAGTTTAGACTAACTTACGTTACGTGGCCAGTTTGTGGTTATAAATAGCGTTAAGTCACGCTCACAGAAAGTTACGCCCGAGGTACATCAGTGTTCAATTCTGGAACCCCGTGTTGTTTTTCTTGTATATGAATAATATTATTGCAGGAGTGAGATCGCGATTAAGCAGACCAAGTGTATATACGGGGTAAGTAATAGCGAATAGCACACCAATACAGTTCGCGTGACCTTTACTCGCAAGAAACCTTGAAATAGTTTTACAAGGTAAACAGCATAATAGCTAAAGTGGCAGAGTTTAAATATTTAGGGTTCAATACACAACTGAATTATCATGGTGGTGAAAAGTCGACTACCATGTAGCTAAATCAGTTGTAAAACACTGGCTTTTGTCCAGCATAAATCAGATATGTCTTTTCTATCACAAAACGATTTGCGCATTGGAATATATTGCCTGTGGTGAATATTTTATCCAATTTTATTTTCATTGCTTTTTTGAAGTGAGTGTGTGTTTCTATTACCTAGCCCACGCAGAGGTTTATTCGTCGTCCTCCACCATTTCAGGGCGAAAATTACTTGCTTTATTTGCTGTAGCTTAGGTTCTGCATTTTGTACCTAGCATATGTTGCGTTGGTCCTACCGTGAGTGTTTTGCGAATTGTCAGCAACCAGATTGTAAGCTTCATGTTGAGCTGAATACCCAATGGCGCTTTAGCGAGAGTAGATAACCTATCGCAGAGCATATATAGCGGTCTATGGAGAATGGAAATCGAAAACAACAAAACAGCAAGAAAGAAAGGTCAGTTCGGTGCGCATCTAAAGACATCTTTAAGACGCGGCTTAAGTTACCAGCGGCAATAAAGCGATGTCACGATTTTCTCGATATTTATTCTTTCGCTTTTTTGTCTTTTATTTTTATTTTTCTGCGCGCACGCCAAGCTCCCTTGCCCCGTGAACTTTATGCGCCGGCCGTGTTCGCTGTGCACATCTTTTGATGTTTCATGAATGGCGACGTTTCCGCTCAAGGCCGCCGTGTCCCATCTGCATGCAAAAGTGCGAGCCGCCACCAGATGACAACTTCTCGGGGCATTCTCCTTCCGCGTCGTTCCCGGCCGGGCGTCATAAACATGCAAACGACGGCGGCGCCATGCTGGACGTGCCGGCGATATGCGCCCGGCTTGTACGTCGCGCTCGTTCCTCCCCGCCCTTATCGGACCGCATCTCGGGGAATCAAGCGACTTCGGCGTCTCGCTGTGCTGGGCAGATTTAAACGATACGGCCGGGTGAAAGACCTCTGCCCTTATTTTGCTCGTATTGTTACATCATTTTAGCCTCGCCGAGATGACCGATGTATTTTGTTCACCCTATAGTTATTCATTTATTCAGTAATACACTTCTTGCGTGGATTTTTTTTTCGCTCGGACGTCGCAAATGCGTTCACGTATCACTAATTAACGTTAATTAAGCACAGTGAATGGCGCAATAGCGTGCCACGTTTCTCGTACAAGACACTGTACTGCAGGCTAGCTTCAGTAATCAATGTGTGTCGGCTAGTGGCACTAGTGCGTTCATTCCTCTGCCGCTGCGTGCACCCACGTATCTTTCCAAGACACGCTGAGGAGGTCGATTCCGGCCAGCCGCTCGCTGCTGGACAACATAATGCACGTCATTGTAATCGCCCTGGAATTAGCCTGTTCTCCGTACAGTATATTGAGCACTCGAGCTCCGTGATTCCAGTCGCAAAGATGAAACTTCTGGCTAAATATTGCGGGAACGTGGGCGCGTATAAGCCCTGTTGAAAAGCAGAGGTAGAGAGAAAGAGCGCGACTATGAAAAGCCAGCAGAGCTAGCCATGATGCGTCACACCGAGGGGGTCGGAAGAGGATACATATCAACCAAACGCGCACTACAAGGTCGCTCATACGTCAGAAATGTGTATACCGTATCACGCAGGAAGAGCACACCCTAAAAATCATCTATCGTATTTTTTTAAAGCAAAATGGCAAAATGTGTGCGCCATTTCGTCAGGAAGCGGGTAGCAACCAAACATATTTATAGTGAAGATAAATGTGCCTGAGCATAGCCCCTAAATACCTAATGTCCGCTTAAAATTGTTCACATTAAGCGCATATACCCTGTTGGAAAGCAAATAAGTAAGTAGTCACCCTCGATAGTCCGCTATGAAAGATGCTACAGACCAAAAAAAAAAAAAAAGAGAGAGAGAGAGAGAGAGAAATAGACGAAAAAGAAGCAAAAGAAAGGAAAAGGAAGAAAATTTGTTAGGTGTAGGCTACTCTTAAATTCGAATTGTTTCTAGAATTACCAATAATAAAGCCAGAAGAAAACTTACTTTAACTAGCAGTAATAATTATTAAAGCGCGGAAATGGGTATAGTAAACAGGATATTCAGTTTCAAATGAAACATAGAGAGTGTGTCCGGAAAGTAGTGCATTTTTTTTGTGCTCCTATTGGTCACAGTGTGTTCGGACCGCGGTCTCTTATCTTTCCAGCGCTACCTAACTCAGTCAGCTCCGAGCTCTGGGAGCGCCAGGATCGCCGTTTCCGTGAACCTCCTAATGGTGCTGTGTCACGACGCGCGATGAAGTCAACATTCGAATAACGGTACGCGATCAAGTTCTGCCCTAAACTGAGCAAATGTCTTGTCGACATCTAAAAAATAATTCAACAAGCCTACCGGGTCTCTGATTTGACGTATTATCAAGTTTCAAGGTGGTTTAAGTCGTTTAAGGAGGGCCGAGTAGAGGTGGACGATGAATCCCGCTCTGGACTGCCATCAACCAGCAAAAGTGACGAAAATGTGTCTCGTGTTCGTGATCTTTTTAACACCGAGTGTCGAATGAGCGTGTGGATGATATCGGAGACTCAATATTAAAAAAAAAAAAAAAAAAAAAAAACACGGTGCACGACATTGTTAGTGACAATTTGAACATGCTTAAAGTGTGTGTCAAGCTGGTCCCCAAACTGTGGATGACAACGCGAGTGAACTTTTGGAATGGTGCGCAAAATGAACTTCATGTTTTCGACATTGTACTTACTGGCGACGAAACATGAGTATTTGAGTACGACCCTGGGACGAAGCGTCAAGGTTCCGAATGGCATATTCGGAGTCCCCTCACCCCAACAAGGCAAAAATGAGCAAGTCGAAAGTGAAAACCATGCTAATTGCCTTTTTCGACGGGAAAGGTGTGGTTCACAAAGAATTCGTATCCCAAAGGCAGACAGTCAATGCTGCCTACTACGTGGATGTGCTCGAGAGATTAGGAAAAAAGGTCGTTAGAACACGAAAGGAGATCGCCGATACCTGGCAGTTTCGCCACGACAGCGCTCCCAGCCACACCTTTCTACACGTCCGGGAGTTTCTGGCCAAGCACAACTTGGCAACGCTGCCCCAGCCCCCATATAGTCCTGACCTGGCTTCGGCAGACTTTATCATTTTCCCGAGAATCAAGACCGGCCTGAAAGGAGTTCATTTTGGGACATCGAAGCGATCCAAACCGCCGTGACAAAGACTCTAAACGAGGCTCCCGTCGACTCCTTTCAGGATGCGTACAGTGCATGGCAAAGTCATTTGCGAAAATTGTAGATGCCAAAGGGGACTACTTCAAAGAATTTTAAACGTTTGCAACGATATTTTTAATAAAATATTTTTACAGATATAATTGCATTATTTTACGGACACACCCTGTACGTAGAAAAAGTGCTGCTCAGAAGATCAACCTGGAAGAACAAGGGAAGGGGACGCATCAATTTGTTGTCACAATTTCAACAAGAGGACTTGTCTTCATAACATGTGTTTTGACGAAGAAAATATTTGCAATATATTTATCTAACATATGCAACAAAAATTTCGCACATGTGTAAGATGCGACACATGAAATAAGTTTGGTTCTTTTCGCGTATGCTGTGAATATTTCTCCAAGCTGAGGAAGTGATAGCGCGGGAGTGAGTTTTAGAAAAATAATATGCAGGTAATAAACTCATTTCTCCATATTGGCTCATTGTTATAGTGATGGTGGGTGTGGGGGTGGTGATGATGGTTGTGTTATTTACACAGTTGACAACTCACTCTGTGGCACTATATGGCAGTCATAAACTGTGGAATTCAGCCACAGTGACATGCACTCAGTCATGTAGTCATAAACTCACCATCACAGGCACGCGCGTTCAGCCAATCAAACACTCGCTTGCTCATTCAGTCACACACATACCTGCATTCACGTCTGCTTACATACCCGTTCAGCCATTCATCTTGCACATGAGCACTCACCACTGATTCAGTGACACATTCAGAGGAGGAAGAAGAGGAGTTGCATAATGAAATGGCGGAATAGCTTGCACAACCTCCATGCAGTTTCTTACATCTTGCCGCAGTCGTTCTAGTCTAAAACCAGTGCGCATTGAGACGACATTCATTAAGATAGACTCGTCAGAGTAGTACCAGTCAAGAGTAAAAAAAGCAGCCGATTTGGGTGGGTCTTCAGCATCGGCGGAGCCATCTACCAGCGTCAAAGACAAAGCAAGAATGTCTGACGACCACTGCAATGAAGAAGCTACGGCAGAAACCTGTTATTCAATTCACTGAGCCGAGACAAGCCCTAATACGTGGTTAAATGAACCACCCTCGGAGCAAGATTTTGTCACGCATACTTCAAATGCAATCAAACTAGGTGGAGTAACAAACGCAGCTTATGAGTCACTATCACGCACGCGATACAACGCGGGAACAATCGAAGGAGGGATCCTGTAACACCTGACCAATTCGATGATGTCTCGACGGCTCCGGCTATCTGGATTTGTTTTTATGAATACGCCTGCCGCTCTAATGAATGGGACAGCGACGACCGAGAAATTCAGAACCTTCGAGAATTCCTAAGTGGAACAGCGAAAGGGTTATAGCATCTTAAGGATCTTAAGCCACTTAAACCACACGTGGAGTGCGTAGAAGAGGAGTTTCGCCATTTCTTTCGGAACAAACCCACTAGAACGGTGGGAGAAGGCGTTTAGGTTTAGGAGTGGAAGCAGTTAGGATTATTATTTTTTTTTTGACAAACAAAGATTACTTCAACTCGCTGATGCAAGCTTTCCCGACACTTCGGTTGTATCGCTGGTCATCCATGAAATGGCCGAAGACTGTCAGAAAACAATTCAAGCCGAGTCCCCAAAAACACTATAAGAAATTTCTCAAGCTTTGAATGACCTTGCTATTGACTCTGTTCCATATGCGAACACCGTACCGACCAGAACTACAGATATTCCTCAAGCAAGAGACAAATCGATATCAGAGTGGAAAAGAAATGACACACTACTTGTCGTGGATGAACCTAGCGCCAGTACCGGCTTCTGTGATAAGAAGAGGAGAAATGCGAAAGACAGGGAATCACAAATAGCATTCAGAAGAGAAGCTGTTGTGTACTTGGTAGAGTTCAATGTTCTTGCCGCCGATACGAATTTTAACGAAAGAGATGCCAACGTTTCTTATCGACACAGGAGCATCAGTGAGCCTCATCAATGATGCTATGGTATACAAAGTACCCAAGTTTATCTAGATAAAGCTGTTGAAGTGCATAGCTATGATGGCACCCGAAGACTCCTCTGCAATTGGACAACTGTGTTCGCGGAACTCTAGGATTGCGTGACTGAAGTTAAAGCACTGACTATGAATGAAGTCAAGTTTTGTTTTATATTCTTGAGGCCTGACACGAAGCGTATGAAGCTGAAGTTATCGTGGGAAGACAAGGTAACCCTCGACTCTAGACCTAATGAAAAATGCATTGCGACTACTATGCAAGTGAGGTTGGTGAAAAGCGCAGATGGCATACCTGTAACGTATTCAGACCTCCTTTCCGTTGGCGCCTATCCTCCAGCTACATCCTTCATGGTCATTTATTTCGAACAACGGGACACCACTGCTGTGCTTCAAAAGCCGTATCCAATTTCCCACGAAAAGAAAGCGTAGTTGAGAAGGAACTTCAGCAAATGCTTTATGCTGAGATCATCAGGCCCTCAACATCAGCTTTCGCGTCACCTATAACCATCGTGCCCAAAGAAAACGGTATATTAAGACTGCACCGGCTACCGACTTGTGAGCCGGCAAAAAGATCTGCTCCCATTGCCTATGCCACGCATTGATGATATCATTAATGAAACAGGAGGATGTCACTGGTTTTCCAGAATAGACCTCTGTAAAGGCTACTGGCAGGTTCCACAGCAAGAGCAATACAAGAAGCCCCCACTTTTGCCACGCCATTCGATGTCTATGATATAATGTCATAGACTGCCATTTGGCTGGAAAAATTCAGGCGCCTGGTTTCAAAAATTTTGAACAATGTGCTAGCAGCCTTCACGGGTCAATGTCTATGTAGACGACATCATTCTGTATTCAAGAAGAAAGGACCACCATGTAGCGCATCAATGTCAAGTCCGGGACGCTTTGAGTACAGAAAAATGACAGATCAACGTTTAGAAGAGCGAATGTTCTAAGAGGTCAGTTGTATTTTTTGCTATTGACGGCCATACAAAAAGCACTAAGGAGGAGTCGGTAGACAGGATAAAGACACTGCCAAGTCCATATGACCTGCATTCTCTGCGAGTTTTGTTCCGTCTGTCGGGACACTTCACGAGCTGTTATTCCGCGCATTATGCCACCGAGACGAAGTGCTTAACGTAGTTAACACAAAAAGGAACTCCGTTCGCATAGCGTGAAGTCTGCAAACGCGCATAGCAAGATCTTGTTCATGTTATATCCTGCTACCCGGTTTTGGCACTTCCGAAATTTGAAAGACTGTTCGAGCTCTGTGCGGACGCTTCACTGTACCGAACAGGTGGTGTCCTCTACCAGCGTGACAACATAGATCCACCGGGACACCAGATGGAGGTCGTCGGCTATTACACTTTCATAAAGCATAGGAAAATTATGCCACAACAGAAAAGGAAGCCCTGGCAGTGGCAATGGCAGTCAGATATTTTAGGACGTACATTGAAGGCCGACGCTCTAAGTTGTTCACCGACAACCAGACCCTTCGGCACCTATTGAAGCTCTCGTCAACAAAATGTAGGGCCACTAGATGGATAAGTGAACCGGAACAATTTTCAACAGCGAAGCTGTTTAAGGCAGCCGTAATTTGTGATTAGTATCAAGAAACTACCAAGAAAGAAAATAAAACAAACTTTCGTGCCGAGGCGGGATTCGAGCCCGCGTACTCCCTGTCCCAAGGCGAGCGTCGTAACCACTAGGCTATACAGCCACGCTTGCAGAACATGCATTTATGCGAACCATATGATTGCGTTCGAGCGTCGTCGTCTTCGTCCACAGCTGGCGCGTTCGTACGCTCGAAAAGAAATTATCATCATCATGAGTAATAAGATGAAAAGTTTGCGCGCACTTCCGAAAAATGCTGGGTTACGATCGCTCCGCTTCGCCGTTTCAAGCGTTGCGCGGCCGAGTGCAAGGTTTTTGATAGGGGCACACAGACACGGAGATAAGCTACCAGAGGCTGACGCAATATCTACGCTGCACATTCCCTCAACACTGGATACTGAAATCGTGTGTGCACTCGAGTTGTGGGAAGGTACAGAAAAAACTGAAACTACAGGATGGGATGTTCTAGGGGCCAGAAGCACACCGACCCAAGATCTTGCGGCTGTACTTTGACAGTCCAGAATGTGGTGTTCATGATGGATCCGTGAAGACGTCCCCGAAGTTAAACCAACGCTTCACATGGGAGGCATGAAAACGCATTTATTTGATTATGTTCAAGCCTGCCACGCATGTTCAATTGCAAATGCTAAATATAAGCCACGAGGAAACGAAATGATTGTTCCGATGGATACCCTTAGAAGTCAACCGTCTCGACTTCGCAGAGATTAAATAGAAGGGAGAAGGCGTCAGGAAAACGCAGGCCTTTTTTGTTGTCATCGATGAATGCACCATGATGGCAGCAGTAAAATGCGGAGGAGAAAACGCCTACTGCGTTATTGCCCTCATGGAACGCGAGATGTTCAAAACCCCCGAGGTCATAGTATCGTACAATGGGTCAGCTGTCCGCAGCCAAAAGCTTAGAAAATGGGCGGAGAGTAGAAGAATCAACTACAGTTTTCGACACCGTACCACCCGGAAGATAACGGCCTTGTAAAAAGTCTGACACGTGGCATAAAGAAATACTTGGGCCTCTACTCTGGTCCTCCAGGTGAGTGGAAGTGTGCATTCGAATCCGCAGGGACACATCGCAGCAACAAATACACGGAAGGACTTCGTAGCAGTCCTTACTTCTCTGCACATTGGAAAAGCCCTTGGCAAAGAGGAAGAAGAAGATGACTATAGAAAAAAATGGCGAGACAACCTATACAAGCTCTATGCAGTCTTTTACAACACACTCACTCGTTGTGCACTCACACCCGCGCTCATCCACTAAGTGTCACCCACGTGCTCAATCACGTACTCACTCGCTCCTTCCGTCATGCACTCACACGCAAATACACTCAGTCGCTCGCTTACTGAATGGCTGTGCGACACACACACACACACACACACACACACACACACACACACACACACACACACACACACACACACACACGCACGCACACACACACACACACACACACACACACACACACACACACACACACACACACACACACACACACACACACACACACACACACACACACACACACACACACACACACACACACACACACACACACACACACACACACACACACACACACACACACACACACACACACACACACACACACACACACACACACACACACACACACACACACACACACACACACACACACACACACACACACACAACCACACACACACACACACACACACACACACACACACACACACACACACACACACACACACACACACACACACACACACACACACACACACACACACACACACACACACACACACACACACACACACACACACACACACCACACACACACACAACACACACACACCACCACACACACACACACACACACACCAACACAACACACACACACACACACAACACACACACACACACACACCCACACACACACACACACACACACACAACCACACACACACCACACACACACACACACACACACACACACACACCACACACACACCACACACACACACACACACACACACACACACAACACATCGTTCGCTCGCTTCACCTTTTGAATGCAGTTTGTGGACACGTCGCTATTGCTCGTAGATAGAGCGACACTGCAAATTGGCTTCCACATTTTGCTCTAGGTGGCTAGCGAACAACAAGTGTAGTACTGATAGGCATGCGATGGAGAAGACCTCCTAAGTGTGCATCTTACAACTGAAAAGATTGAAGGGTTCAGGGAGCTTGTTTTCACAGTTAGGTACATTACGCACTATGAACGGCAGATTAGGACCACATTTTATAGTATACAAAGCCCATCTAAAGAAAGTCACTGTGAGCGCATGTATTCTCCTCTAGCCCCGTCTTAGGTGCGCATGGCTCTCCGTGCGGCTGGCGCGTACACCGCCCGCGCCCTATCTTGGCGGTAATCTCCAGTGGGTGCAAACTTTGGCGAACCCAGATGGATCGAGGCTGCATGTGCGCCGTCTTTCAGTTCGCCTAGTGCTGGAGGTCGCGCGCGTAATCTGAAGTTCCGGAGACGCTTTAAAGGAAGAGGCTACAGAAGCGTTCACTACCCTCTGTTTGCACTCTTCACATCAGTATTGTAATAGCGAGTGTTTGACGTCATCGAGTTAGATCTCTTCATGTTTTCCTGTGGGCGTGGGACATCATGCTTGTTAATTTATTAATAACCGAATGTTTACTGCAATTTAGACGGCCGATAAGTCTACGGACCCTACTTAGCGTACACAATGTTAAAAAAAAGAAGAAAAAAGAATGTTGCAGGCCCCTTGCACAGTGGGAATCAGTGTCATACAAAGCATTTTGCTGGTAGCTGTTTATAAGCATCACTTGAGCTTCTGCGAAGCATTACCATACGGACGAACCAGTTCATGTAATTAGGATTGCAAATTGGGCAAGTTGGTACCAATCCATCTTCAGCAGCACCCCCTTTTACACGAAAGAACACCGGGCACTTGCTGCTCTGTGTTCTTTCGCTTGTCCCTGTCAAAAGTGGTGCTGTTCAAGATGGGTGTTTATGTCAGGCGACCAATGGTGTGTGCGCCGCGAATGTGTATATGAAGACGGCTGCAAGGCGACGACGACGGTGACGACTATAGTATAAGGGTGATGGCAAGACGAATGATTTGTTGTACACCGGCGAAGAAACATTATGGCGTTCTGTCGCACAGGACACAAGTGTAATGTCATTGCGATGAGAGCAAAATTCATGAGTACACCGTTCACATTCTATAGGCCAAAATGCAAACACCAAATCAGGCGGATGCGCAGTGAGAGATGTCGACGCAGCAATTTGTGATCTTGTGATCAGGCTACTTGCGATCCTTGTGCATTGAAGGAAGAATGATCATGACAGGTGCATGCCACATGTATATAAATATAAGCTTTCTGTACCCCTTGTGTCACAGCGACGCATGCCCATTCTGGAGGATTGGCGTACAAGGGACACATACAAATTGGTACAAGAATGAGGTAGCCCAAACGTAAGAAATTCAGGAAAACCAAAGAGGTCATTGAATATCATGCGCTATATTCTATTAAAAGGTCAATATGCTTTAGAGACATTTACGAACCCACCTTATATGTACAGGCTTTATGTCGTGATTTATTGCTTTATTAAACAGAAAACACAGGCGTTTACTGGCAGTACTTTGTCGGTGAAAATTCCATGACAAATAAAACGGTTTATTCGGTGGTACATACCAAAATATATTCCAGAATGTACATACCAGAATTAGTGAATGGATTGCTTTGGTTTTTCTTGCAAAGGATGTCCGCCTGGGCTATAATTAATCTGTAGTGACGTAATTCGATTAAAGTTTGTAGGTTGTTTTAAGTGTTCGAAGAAAAAAAAAACATGGTTTACATTGAATGTACATATTCATGATTCATTTCTATGTTTCGCGCTAGGGCATGTAATGTAAAATGTATCCCCACCAGTCGCATATCCATTATACACGTTCGGATATCGGTGACACATATCATTTGTACATGGTGCAGCATCAATGCCTTGATTATGTAAGTCTATGTAAGTCAAGTCTGTGGACTAAGTAGTTTGGGTGATTGTTTGGGTGACTATACGGATCACCGTGCTCAAACCTAACACGTCATATACATAGAATACAGTGCATTGAACTGTCATGGGATTTTAATCGTCTATGAAGCATAAATTTTTTTCTAGACGCCCTCTCATTTTTTGCAGGACTTCTTTTCTTCATTTTTTTTTTTTTGCCATACGGCGTAACTCTGACGGAAACACCCATGCCCGTTAATGAAGCAAAGACCCTTTACTTAAGGAAAGGCAAACGAGGGGCATAGCCAGGTTATGCCTTATAAGGGTGTAAAAGTGAAGAGGTGTCTTATTTCGCTATGGAAAGTAACGCTGATGATAGTGTTACAGCATTATTTCTGCTGACTCTGGCTGGCTTTGGCTGGCTGGCTCTCTGGCTTCGTTGTCTGCTTCTTCGTATGGCCTCGACGCCCAGCTTAGCGCGGACACCCGATCAACATAGGTCAACATGGGGTAGGACTCCCGGCCTCAACACGTCCTCTAGTGCAAGCCTCCAAGCAGCTGGATTACAGAGGCACGCTACAACAGCCGGCTCTTCGTATGGCTGTTACTAACAAACAAATGGAGTTCCTCGGATCCCTGTATTCTTCTTGCTTTCCGCTGACTTGTGTCTTTAAATAATATAAATTAACAATCATACGTTGCTCACGACCTCAGTAGATCTGGGAAATTTACACTGATGACCACATGTTTATGCAAATCACAGAGTGCTTGTGCTTTATGTTCCGATCCGTGTCCATCAACACGAACATTCATCTCGGGAAGTGTACGGATGTGATCATATACAGTATGCTAGACGCATGAAAACGCCCTCATGTGTCTAAATTTATTTACAGCGCAGGATAATGGTGATCACGATGTTCTTCTCTCTATTGCTACTAGTACTACTATACTGCTACTACTACTACTACTTTGCTTTAAGTATTGAAAAAAATTATATACGTCGATGTGAAATTTTGCTCACGGGATCACATGTTTATGCCCACGATCGCATAGTGCCTTAGCTACTAGTGCATTATTGCTTGCTTATGACTACAGTGTCGCTGTTCTATTTTCTGCATCTCCGTACTTCATCCTGAAGGCCAGCAAGCCTCTGTTGGACGTTGCTAAAACCGAACGACATACCGACCGGTCGGGTCGGTTGGTTGGTCGGAAAGAGCCCCTTGAATGCGCGCCTCGTGGCGAATTCAACTCGACGATTATAGGAATACTTTTTCTGTGCTCCACTGGGGAAAATGCATGGTTTCTTTATCGCGTAGGTGAAAGATTTGATGTTTGTTTCAAGATTCAAAATGTAAAATTTGTATTATTACCAAACTTGCGATTTTCCATGAAACCGACCGAACAAAGGTGCTCCCGCAGAACACCAAAAACAAAGCAGTCGGACAGGCTGTATCAGGGACGCAGCCGCAGTGCGGTACGTGAAAAGCCTTGTGCGTGACAGTTTATCGGCACTAGGGTACCGAAATAGACGTAAGCAAATACACGTTGCATTTATTTACCCATTAGAAATGTTACATGCATGGCGAACTGATGTTACAGCTAGTGGGGGTCTTACGGTCTAATTACGCAATCGTGCTCGTTCTCTATTCGTAGTGTGCCCGTTTGTTTTGCAGTGTTTGGGAACTAGGGCAAAGAAATGACCCCCCCCCCCCCCCCCTCAAGGGTGGGTCCCGAGACTCCCCTGCGCCGCTAGAGCCCACCACACTCGTAGATGTACTGTTAGAAATTTTTTGAGGAAGAAACAAAAAAGTATGGTCATTTTTAGCATCTTTTCTATTTTCTGTTTTCTGATAGATTGTTTTTCTATTATTTCATCAAAATAATATGTTTACTGCTTTCCCGTAACTTTATGGAAAGAAAGTGATAGATAGCTTATTCTATTAAGGTAGTAACGTTTACTTCCCTCATGACTGCAGCTTTCATATAGTACGGAAGAGGAAACTGTTGTTATGTGGTTGTAACAGGTCATACATTTACAGATAAGCACACTACATAGAACATCTGAGATGCGACCATTGATCACCCGGCAATACGGGACACATCCAAGTATCCACTCGAGTTTATATAGCCATGCTCTGAGCGGCATTACTCAGCCGTGGTTGCAGCAGTATCTTATTCAGAAACCAAGACACCCCCCAATTGGCTCGCGCGTACAAGATATATCTGCCTATATACTTGCGTGGCTGGTGAAGCTGCACACAAGTGTTAACTGCGTATACTAAAGAAACGAAGAAATCTCATTTCGCTCAGTAATGAGGACACATTTTCCCACTTTAACGTATGGGACCAATTCCGTTAAATCAAGAAAACAATAAACAGAAGGAAGTAAATTTCTAAAATAAAATTTTTATCGGCTTCTTCCATTGCAAAAAAAGCTGTGTAGTAAAAACATAACTTTACCGTTTTCTCTTTGTTTTTGAGATTTATTTTTTACAGTGTGGTTGGGGCTGCTGTGCTTGCCTCAATCTCCTGCCTTTGTGCTCACTATGGAGGCGTACACGTTCTGCCGTGGTCAAAGGGGTTGGGTAGCCTTCTACCTTGCTGCCCGAGTCTACGTTCATGTCATTTTTGGACCGTACGTATCATACTGAAGGGGGCGGAGAGGGGTGGGAGGATAGCCGCGCAAGCTTGAATTTTTGCAACATATTGCACATTTCTAAGCCTGCTGAACACCAGCTCCGATTGAGCTCCGATTGCGTCATGCGTGGCACGACAACGGTGCCATCTGCGCTCCCGATACATGCTTTCGTTGTATCGGTTGCAGCAAGCGACCCCCTGTGCCCGTAAAACAAGTTTCACGTCAAAAGTTGCTCCAAATTGGCCGCTCGAATTCGCCGTTAACCTACCCGCTCGTATGCGTATAGTGTAGCAGGGAGCCACACCGGCACGCCCCGTTATGTCAGGGCTGTTAGTTCGGAGTCGGACCATTCCGACCGTGACAGGGCAGAGCCGCTCGTCAATTCAGGACCAGTGGTCTGACCTGCGAAGTGCGCCATTCCGACGGCTGCCCATCGGTGGGCACCGATGGAAGGCGTTCTCAGCGCGCTCCGCAACCGTTTCCTCGGAGGCTGCCCTCTTGCTTTAGGTTTCGCGCGTTTCCGGTTTTTCCTTCCAAACGAAGGGCGCGCGCGCGCTGGCGCTCCTATTTGCGCGCGCGTTTTGGCGCGCTCGGCGTCGGCTATTGTTGCGCGTGACGCGTGCGCAGAGGCACCGAACGAGGAGCGCGCTGTCGAACCCGCCCCCCGCATCCCTCCTCCGCGGCTCTCCTCCCGTCTTCCTCCTCGCCGACGCTGTCGCGTACATCGCAGGTCACCGGCGGCAGTCGGGCGTTTGGCGCCGGACGTGCGGTGTGCGCTGTGTCCCAGGACATTTCGCACCTTTCTCTTGGGCGCTGTGCAGGCGGTGTACGTACTACGAGCCGTCGTCGTCGTGTACTGGTAGCCGGGGCCTTCTTGGGACCTCGCGTGCGATCAAGTGTCGCGAGGACGCCGCAGCGCGTCCCCGAGTAGCGCCGCGCGCGCGTCTCCGGAGCGCGTGGTGCCGTCGACACGTGACAGCCTCTCTGCGGCCAGTGGCGCTCTTCGTTTGTGCGCGCGGAAATACGGTCGCAGCTGAGGGCGGCGTCCTCCAGGCCGAAATGGGAGGCCTCCCCCGATGGACAGTCTTCCGCACCTGGGTCCGAGTGCTGCAAAGATCATGAGCTGTCTTTCTAGGCGGCGACCGTTACGCAAGCTCCTACGCGCGTACCAGCAGCCCGCCTAACCGCTGTCCACCACGTGCACTCCATTCGGTGCTGTCCTGACCTCCGCGGAGCTCTTGATTCCCTTGTGCGCGTACCACCTGGTGACATGTGATAGCGTGTGACACCTGTCCTCGTATCTCTCGCAATGCGCACAATGTGCCGGGTGACGCGTGTGCTCCTGTGACAGACGGGTGCCGTCTGACGATGTTAGACGAAGACGACGAAGCAGTCAGCAGTTTTTCCTTGTGCGTTTCTTCGGTTCGCTGACCAGTCAGCGTTTCTGAACGCCCGCACGCACAGCTTCAATGTCACGGCGGAAGCAATCCAACCCCAAGCCACTGAAAAGTGAGTAGCGAGCGCTGCACGCTGTCACGTCCTGCAATCCCTGCACCGAGTTGTGTTGTTCGTCGTGTCGTGGTGACCGCGGCCGCTCTTGTGTTCGTTATGCACGTTTCTTGGTTCATTACGGAGTACCATCAAGAAGAGAGTGAAAGGGTTTGCAAATCTGCCGCAAAAGTGGTACCTTTCGTCTCGTTTGTGCGTGCAGCGCAGTTAAACCTGTCTTGATATGTTGCACTGAATTCATCGTGTGAGCTGAATGGTATAAAGCTGGTAGACTCCGCGTGACGCGGGACCCCGTCGGGAGGAAGGAACACCGACTAGTTGTCGCTGTCCTTTCCTACGACGGGAAAGCTGCTTGACCCTCTATAACGCGCTGTTATAGCTGACCAGCCACGCGCAGGAAAGCCTTGCGCGTGGTTCGTCAGCCCCACCGCCAACGCAGTGTTGACCGTCACTGTCGCCTCCCGTTGTGTGCACGGAGCAACAGTACGCTCGCTCTTTGAGTCCTCACGTTCCTTTTTTGTTTCTTTGCTCAACGTGATTGAAATTTCGTCGTGAACCTGCATGGCGTCGTCGTCCCCCAACCCGTTTCGCGAAATTATCTTGACTGCATTGCATGTGCGTGTTTTACTCGCATGGCGTGCTTTACCTCACCATGCGAGCTATAGGGCGAAGACTGCTATTAACGCAAGCACGGTGTGCTATTCACAAGTACTAACAAATCATTCAACTGGAGCTGCTTCTGCTGATGCCCCTTTTCATGAAAGTATTTATTTCGACATAACTTAATATAATTCACAGCTTCTCATTTCTACAGTGGGTCATAATCTGTTGATGAGGGTACACTAAGAGCTTCCATCATGGTTGGGCGTTTCGTGCACACGCGCGAACGTGGGTTCACGACGCCTGTGAGACTCGATCAAACATAAATTCATTTTTATTTGACTTGACTTGAGGCCTTGGGCCAAGTGTTGTGCTTTTGTAAATGCCGCGCTTTGTGCGTGGAGAAGCTTCAGTGCTCCAAGCGCTTTTTCGAATCTTCTCAGCGATCTAGTCCTGCCGAAGGAAGTATGCGTCCGGGCAGCCTACACGCCGGGTCTTCTCGTTCCCTATGTTTCGGGCATTAACTGTGATGAAGGCGCTAAATTACAACTGAGCGGAATTTTATGTATCTCTATCTACGGAACGCCAGCGACGTGTCGACGACTTTAGTCCCAGACAAATATTCAAAAGGAATCTCGAGTTATTGTAGCAAAAGAAGAGCACCAGAAGAGCGACGCCATTAAACGCTGTACCGATCATTAAGAAAGAAATGTACTGATGCCAGATGCCGTCGTTTACAAAGGAGAAAAAATGCCCAACCGCGTGGTCCGACGAACGCAATAACATTTGCTGAGAACAGGCGAATCGAGTTCACGTTACGTTACGGGGAGCGGGAATGTTATACTGCTGTCTTTCCGCAGGCCTTTCTCTTTTGGATACGTGCGGTCCTTCAACGCCCAAGAAGCGAATTCATTAAAGCATGCGGAAAATGCCCGGCGCTGTATTAAGGTAGTATACCTTCCAATTGGCTGCCAGCGCCGCTTTCACTTGAGCGGTTAAATGACGCCGCTCGAAGCTGGTCCTGTAGGTGAGGAAACGGCGCTTTTGCGGGCGGAGGTCAGCCGCCCTACATTTTTGTCCACCGGTTTGTCGTGCACTGCTCGACGCCGACCGATGCGAGCATGGTCTTGGCAGGCTGCGCGCTTTCCAGCTCACATTCGCACCAACTGGAATCAAGTCTCACGCAAGCGTCGCGCACAAACTGGTTGGCACCTGAATGGCTTGGCACTGACTGCCGCTTCGCGCGACAATCCTCGTACGATAACCGCCTTTCGGGAAGAAAAAATGGTCCCAGCTCGTAGCAGCGAGTAAACTTATTTCACGGTGTCTATTATCGCCGTATTAATAAATAACGGCCCTGTCGCTCTATTCTTGGCACGAAGACGCAGTGTGACGAAGAAGCCCATGGGAAGCAACGAACCCTCCAACCCCGTTTGGTTACTGCGCCACAGTACGCAACAAAATCTCGGGAATTGGCCGCCGTGTACTGTTAGTTATTCAGCTGGAATTTTGCTTACTCTGTGTGCTATCACCGCTGCCACACTTCGCCACCGGACTGAAGCTACAGCCAGTGAACTAGCTGCTCTGCGGGCAGCTTTTGTTCATATTCTGGGTCAAAGAGTTCAATCAGTGGTCATCTTCACCGACTTATACGAGGTGGCCTGCAGTTGCTGAAATTAAAACGCACTGAAGAGCATGACAAGCTGCTCTTCAGTGCCTTTTAATCAGACGTCTATGTATGAAAGTCTGCGAACTGCAACACAGCACTATGTCGCAGTGGTAGCCTGGCCTGTTCTATGTCTTGCCGGAGCCGCGCATGGCATTTCGATGGAGTCAATCGCCATGAAAGACTCGGCGACTCTAGTGTACGTTGTCACGTTGCGTTCGCAGTGTTCTGTGTGGTGCGATGCGAACCTTCAATAGGGGACCTATTTACAAAATTGATCCTCCTTGTGAGTTTAGCATACCGTGAGGTCTCCGCAGACAATACCGAACATTCCTTCTCTACGTCAGGCTGAACGTGGCTTACACCAGCTACTTTAAATCGAAAATTGCGTTATTAGACTCGCTGGTGTGTTAAATGTGCAACGTTCCTGAGGACTTACACTGCAGTTGTTACTCATCAGACACGCAATCTCTGCAGTCTGCATTGCATTTTATACCGCGACTCGAGCTTGAAACTACGGGCCGTTCTTGACCCGTCGGGAATCACTGCTTGGGCATTGCTCGCAACAGAGAACTACTGAGAACTACATGCATTAATGGGACTGTATGAACAGTGTCAGTGTGTGTGCATGTCCGTGGATGTAGATGCTGTTTTTGTGTTGGTATTATCACCGTGTATATCATATTTCTCACCCAACACCTGGAGTAGCATGTGAAGCCGTCAGCCAGGCAAATATTTTCAGCTTTCATTTAAAGACTACATTGCTTTTATCTCTCCCCCCATGTAGACGCCACAGCAGGACGGACGGAGCGAAAAACAGATAAAGTATATGTAAAGTCAATGCAACCAGTACTTTGGCATGCCTTCAAGTCGCTCGTATCCTCCGTGTCTTTCTCTCCGCGTAAGGTCGCTGATAACTATAAAAGCAACTTGAATTATCTGTAAATACCGACCTTCATTGTATGCCAAGCAGCCCTTTGTCAGAAAGGTAGGATGTGAGAAAAACTTTTTTTCCTAATATATATATGTAACTGCTGGCTGTTTGGCTCTGCAGTCTTGTCTTCCTTGCGCCCCGCCGCCTCAGCCGCGCACCGGCAGCTCCCGTGCCGGCTCCGCATCTCTCGCATGGCAACGAGGACACTACTGTGCCGGAGTTGTACAATTCCTCGTCACGTCCGCACTGGCTGTCCCGCCGAGGGATCTTACTGCTTTGTGCAATTTAGCTTTCACAGCGCGTTGCATACAGTTAGTACGAGTATAGCCTAGCTGCTCGGTTGCACCATATCTCTAAATCTTTTCGAAAATTCCCCGCACAATACGCGGAATTGTGCCGGTGTTTAAAAGTGCGCTGGTGATCTCTAGGCTTTCCCCCGTTTTATACAGAGAGGACGAGAAAGTCCCGTCTGATGAAGCAGAGCGGTCAATTGCCCGGCGCACGCTGCTGACGTCGAGTGCGAGCTGATTCGGCTGGACGTGTTACTGAAGTGGGGAGCGTAATCACCAGTTTGCGTAGCAGTTTCGAACGTTTTTCTGGACTCAAAGGCGAGCCAAAGGTGCCACTGAAAATTTCTCGTGCTGACCCTTAGGCATTCTTTGGTTTAGAAATGACCATTTCCAACACACACCTTAAGGGTCGCGCGAAAAAGAAAATCATTTAGAAAGCACAATTACTTTGTACCATCGGTGGTATAACACTGAATGTTGTGGTTCTCGTCAGATCACCGAAGTTAACCAGCATTTGGCTTTTTTCAGTGCTTGGAAGTGAGACCACCTGCAAATGCTGACCGCTGCTGTTCTGCTTCAGTATAGTTCAGGTGACCCCCTTGAGCGAGGCAGTCACGTTGTCTGCACCAAGAAATGTTAACTGTGCACACAGTGCTGAATATTTGCTCGGTGCTATATTTGTACAGCACCGTGTGCGAGTTATCGCGTATACAATGTAGCATGCGCATACTTCTGACTTTCTTGATTAAGTAAAATTGATGCCTCTTCATTCAACTCTTCATTACTCAGGTTCTGTGCCACACATATAGAAAGTTGCTCTTTCTTTCACTTAGATTTAGCGATCCTAAAAATGAAGAGTATTGCTCTTTTGGCATGCAGTAGTACATGAGGCGCAGGAAGACACGACACTCTTCCCGTATCTGTGTACTTTTCTTTATCACGAATGGCACACGTTCTGCCGTTTATCATACATATATATGATGCACGAGCTAGTTTATTAGTTCTCTCTTATCCTCTCGCCGGACTGTGGATACCGCGCGCTGCTTTTTCCTGTATAGAACCGTAAATAAATCATCCTTCGTGGCCCTAAAGTGTCGAATCAGCCAACGCAGAGGAATTTTTTTATTTATTATTATTATTATTTTTTTTTTTTTTGCTGCTGAAAATGCGCACTTAGCTAGGCAACAAGTATCAGGCAACAGGACTCACTCGTTTTAGAGAGGGTAACTACATGTTAAGTTTTGTTCATTTATTCTAGTGTTCGTTTCGCACTGGCTGCAGGTGCAGTTGTGCCCCAAACGGTGTGCAAGACCAATTTCTGAACGTTGTGCACATTTTCCACGATTTCAATGCCACAAGGTGGTAGTCTAGCTTTGTGACGACGTTATCGCGCGTACTACGAACTGGAAACCGGTAGCGAAGAGCATTGACACGTGGCTTTCGCGTCGCCCCAGTATGCTCAGGTGAATGCATTGCCTTAACACTCTTGTGTCGCACAGTTCAGAAGGAATCAAGTTGCCTCATCGCTGGCACAGAGGGTACGTCAAGCTTAGCTGGGCTTGACAAGTTACGCTGCTGTGACTAACGCGGATAGCTATCTCCTGCCAAACAGTGGGCACCGGAAAAGACCTGCTAGGTCCATCATGCTCGCAACAACTTAGGATGGCCTGATACCATGGTTGCAAACTTCCATTCATTGTCACAGCGCACCGAGTGGACTTATGCTGAGGCGGAGCGTATATAAGAGGCGATATTCAGCGCGTTCAGCCTAGCCTACGCTGTGAGATCTGTAAGGAAGTATCTTTGGTGTGTCTTACTGCCGAAGATGTTTCCCAACAACTGACCCACGTGTTTCCAAACGTGCTGGTCAGTATTTGTGTTGCCAAGAGCAACGGTATTGCTTGATGTGGCACCTTTTCCACAAAAACGAGCAAAACTTAGGCGACAACATGTGTAACCGCATTTTGCTGCCCCATTGTTCTCCTTCCTTTACATGCATTTTTCGCGGCGGGTGCTGTGAAGCTATGCACAGGTATTTTCCCCGCTTATTTTATTTGCGAGACGCTCGAACTCAGCGTGTGCCCGGAGATCGCGATATTGATCCCTTGTAGTTTCTTGCGCATTACCTAGTCCCTCTAAAGAGCTTCTGCTATCTGGAAAGACAACTCATATCTGCGTCTACAAGGCGGCAGTGTGGTCCCCGCGTGCTTAAAGTTTCATACTGAGAATGCTCTAGAGGGAAATATAAGTTCGCCGTCAGTATATATGGCTTTTCAGGTGGCATGGGATTGATTGGCCCTACATTGTTTTGCCTAAACATCATTCTTCTGGCTTCGCACGACCTTGTGGATTTTTGTATCGGCGATTCTGAAGCTTATGTTTCATAGTAAATTCATTGTACGGCAACAATGAGCCTCATTTAGCCTGTCATTTCTACCATACGATGATTTACAAAGCGTTTCCAGCAAACATAATTGTTTAGAATATAAAAAAAATATAGTTACGCATGGTGATTGTTCCTTACCAATCATCATCTAGATTTAGCGACAGGTATACTCAAAAGCCGGGATTAATTAGTCCACGGCAAATTACAGAAATAAGTAAATTTGCCCTAAGTTCAAAATACTTGTAGCATAAAGAAACGTTGTCAGGCTAGTACGAAAAATACTTGAACCACAACGACTGTGCCCGCTTCGAACGTAACCAGTGACTGCTTCCTTCGAGTAATGAAAACCAACGGGTCTTAGCATAGAAAGGAGGGAAAAATAAAAACGTTCGAAAGGCTCTACATTGGGTGCCATGACTTGCTCGGTGGGAAACAGGTCAGGAAGTGGTATGTAAACATGTCTTTATTTACATGTAAACATGTAAGCATTTACTGACCGCGCTGACCTACTCCATTACAATGCAACAAAGTTCTTGGTGTGCATCAGATCTTGCATGGCCTCCTAGATTGTGACGTGCTGCTGGCGTACGGCGATATCGCCGCTCGTCCTCAGACAGCACACGCAACGCACTGCGCACGAGGTAAAATGCACTGGAAAAGCCGAGTTTCACTCTATACTGAATTCAGTTTGAATTGTCAGATGGCGTGGATACATTTTCTGTGGTCAAGAGAGTCGTTTTAGCAGAATTTGGGGTCATGGTGCATGGACGCGTCAGATTTCCGCCTAGTTATTTTAGTGTGAAACGATTTGGCTGTCATCGTGCAGCTCGTTGGCTGCCACGACTGCGTCTCTTCTCAGCGGAGCCGCTCATTTGGCCGTTGTCCTTCTCCACCATCAACGCCCGCTGCTCTGCCACGTATCCATGACAACGCGTCCCTCTGGCATACGCAGTAAATCTTACACACGTAGAGAGCCGCCACCCAGTGATGATTAATGCAGCATTATGTCGCCGATAATTCATGATGGAGGCAAGTTATGACAAACGAAGCCAACTTGTTTGCAGCTTGTTTTTGGGTGTGACATGTTGTCGTCCAACTGTTGTCCACCGAGAGGTGAGGCAGTTACAATGTCCGCGTCCTTTTCCTTTTGTTTTGAAAACAACAAAACTGTGGCTCTTACATGTTTCCCAACATTTCTTGGTCGTCCACTGTGACAACACTTTTCTCGTGCGCTTGCGCGCAGTGTGACGCCGGCCTACTTAATGTCTATGCATTGTGAATGGGCTGTTATGGTGACTCCTCAGAGCAGCTAATGCTGCGCCGTAACCTGCGGACGTTTGCCTTAGTGACATGCACCTAATGATTGGCAACGTTGATTCAAGTGACATCGTTCAGTCTTTCCACCTAAACAGCGATCTACGCTGGTTTCTTTGAGAACGACGCCGTGTATACAATTTCGCTGTGGTTCGCGAGTACTTTTCCAAGAAACCTGGCGCCGCATTTCGTGGTCTATCTGCAGCATTTCCAAGCTAAATTTTCATCGCTGAAAGCGCACTGGCTATCATCGCTGACGTAGTGTGCACTTTATGCTTGAACAGACTGTTCATCTACGAGTTCTTTAGTCGCATCCATGGGCGCTGCCTACTATCCGCGTGCATATGCTGCGACTCCGAATTTATTCACAAAGGTTTTCTTTCGTTCGTAAGTGCTCATTGTACGGTCACCATTTCTTAATGATATTTCCAGCGTCAGAATTGGCTGGAATTTTCTCTGCGAATAATTCTAGCTTAAGATCTTTTTGGGAATACGGGCCTGGCCGCCTCCATATCATTATGTTCACGGTCCACTCGGAGTGAGCGGTGGTGAACCGTGCATAAGCGAATGTTATTTTGAAACATTTTTGTTACGCCAAATAAAAAAATCTTACTCTCTCCTGAACTATTTGCGCATCGAAGAACAATAGCGGTTAAGTAATGAATCTGTTAACGGTACTTCTAATGCCGTTCTTATAAGCGGTTCTACGCTTCAGACAAGGCAGGCGCTAACTTATTCAGCAAGCCGCGGTTCCCATTGCGCTGATTATGGTTCGAAATTGCTTGTGTAAAGTTTGTGTGTGGGATGGGGCGAGAGGGAATAAAACTAATAATTAAGCAGTTTTTCTATCTGCAGGTGTTTCTTGCTGCTAGACAGGCGTCAGTCGGGTTTGAGCGAGTGGATGCTCTTTAATATGCATGCTCGTGATCTTTTTTAACCGTAAAAAGTGACTTACACGGAAAAACTCTGAGCGTATGTTCATGAAGGTAATTTCACTATATTGCTCCGTTCGGTTCTGTAGTCTGCTGCGTACAGGTGCGGCTGATAACCCACATACTGTGAGCTACGGCCGCGTTTCGCGCAGTTATTTCTGCAGCGAGGGCTCTATGTACTGCACGTGGGACTTCTTCTCTGATCCGGTCGCTCCTGCAGGTTACAGAACGAACGCGTTATGGCGACACAAGAGTCCAAGCAGCTTCAACGGATACCTGGCCATCTTTTGAAGCTGCAAGACTTCATTGTGATGGGTTTGTAAGCACGTTGATCGTCGGTACACTATTTGCATAGAGTGTCTGTCCGCACGCAGGTTCTCTTACTAAGGCCGGTACGAATACAAGTGCGTCAAACGGTGCTAAATATCCCTTTAAAATGAAGTCAAATTCAGTTTAATGGTCGAAGTATGAACAGCCTCCTGCAGAAGGAAGCAGCTGCATCATAAATCGGGGCGATAAGTTGACGTTTAAATAAAGCACTTAGCTGGGCACTGCGCGCAGCTCAGACATGCCTGCGAATGTGGGACATATTAGGCTTCAATTTACCTGATTGCTTAAGTACCTTGTCCCAAGGAGCGCGGTTAAGAGTGCAAGACCATACTGGTTTGTGAGAGACACCATAGTTGAGGGATTTGACAACAACCTATAATTTTTTAACGTGCGCCAGATCTATGCACAATTATGCTTTTCCAATATCGCCACCGTCTAATTGGAGCCGCCATGGCAGGTAATCGAACCCACAACAGAGCGCTTAGCAGTACAATCGTTCATCCAGCACGGCGAGTATAGGCAAAGAAGGAAAAAATACCTAGAGACGTGGCAGTATACTATATGCACCGGACACTGGCAAGATGGCGTTCCGGCTATTCCAGCTTCCTACAAGATCTGCTGACGCCAGCCACTTGGGCTCGGACAGAAATGAGACGCCATTCTGAACAGCAACGGACGCACGCCCGTTGCATGGCTTACTCGAACCTGATAAGCGAGCTTGCTTATCACAGCAGCGACCGACGGCAGCCTTCAAACGCATACGGCATGCACAGTTGAACATATACGTATATTATGTATATATGATATGCAGAGCGTGTAAACGCTCGCCTCGGTATCAACGCTGGTTAGAGAGCATCGTGAACGCGTAACGTTTCGTGCAAAATATGATTCCTCCGCTCGCTGTTGGCTATGCAATCTGGTGGTGCTGTCAGCATGGAAAGCTTGTGCGTCCGGTGCCCATAGATGAACGTGAGATGCCAGTCTAGCATAAAGTCCAAGAAATGATCTACGGGACATGCTTGGCCTGCGGGGATGTACCGCCTGCACGTTGCGAGCAAACGTTTAAGAATGAATAAACGTCAACGAAACTTGGTAAATAGTTGGCGCGTGCGCGTACGCATAGAGCAGAAAGCCAGCAGAACGTCTCCGACCTTCAATAAGCCAGAGTGCCTCCCATAGAGTTTCCTACAATAACTACTAGGGTGAACTCCGGCGCCGCGATTGTTCAGCCACCATGTGATTGATGGCTATAGTACATGGATCTGTCTGATCTTTGTGCTTGGAGATTTAGACGTTCTTGTGGCTTCGTTCTTTATCTGGGCCTAAACTAGTCTAAAATTTCAAAGCAATTTATAGTATTTTTAATACAGAAGGTAGTAAGACTCTGCAAGCACGTATAATGGCTGCTAATTGCAGTGGTTCCGCTTGTCCATTCGACCGTGGCGTAATGGTTTCGATATCGGCCTTCTGTGCTACAGGTCCTGTGTTGGAATCCTGCCGTCGGACAATTTTAATAACGTTGATTTAATTGCTTATAACGCAGTACTTTCTCAAAAATTATAACTTTGCAAATTCACGAGACCATTTAAAGCCGGAAGGACGCATTTTAGGCAAATCCATGCACTACCCATCATTCCCGTTGTGGAAGGACTGCGCTCCCGTAGACACTGGCGCCGCAGTTGCCGCTATAGTAATCATTGTATGAAACTCTATGACGCCTCCATCTTCTCAGAAAGCGAACGAGAGCAGTGTCAGCTGAGCAGGGCGTTTTCGCGAAATACTTTGCGTGTGACCGACGTCGAGGGGTGGCAAGCCGCGGGCACCAGCGGGCCATTCAGAAAACACCTACTGCCAACTGGCACGATGCTCGCTCGTCGACTTCCTCCGGCTCGCCCGCGCTGCCGGTGGCAAAATGACCAGCTGCGCGAGCCAGTGTGGCGGCCTGCTCTCGGACGGCGGCACAAGTGTGAAGAAACGTGACGCGAATGCTGCTTCTCACGTAGCTGACAGGCTGAATGACGGCGGCCACACTGCCGCATTCATTCGTAGGTTCGTTCAAAACACGGAGATAAAGAAAATAAAGCGAAAAAAAAGGGGGGGGGGGGGGGAGGCAGGAAAGATAGAGCGGAGCGCCGGCACTTGGGAAGTGACGCGTCAGCCAATCTTTTCATCTGGGTGGAGGGCTTGCTAATTATACATGGTGTAACCATATTTGAGGCGAGCGCCAGACATTGCGTCGACTTTTCGTCTTCATGGCGTAATCACGCGCACTTTATTCGAACTCAGTTCTCCAAACCTGCGTCCCTGGGTTTCTTTCGCGCGTATCTTGGAAAGCGCGCACACGTGCGTGCGTGTGTGTGCGTGCGGATGTGTGTGTGTGTGTGTGTAGCAGAGCCTTTCTGGCGGCCTCACTGGCGAGCTAAGTGAAATTCACCAGGCCGACCTGGTCTTGTATAGGCTTCTTGCACATGCCGAAACCTAATTATATATGTGCAAGTACCCGACGAGACCAAGTGCGCTTCGAGTAGTATGTGAGCGTATTTTTTCGCCTGTTGCGATTGTGCGTTCATATACAGTCAGTGTCGCGCCGTCACTTGGCCATTTCCATGCCAAGCCTCTTTCTGTGATGACCTCTGCACCATCCATTAAAGAGAAACCGTCAATCAGTTCAGAGTGATGGAGCATTCTTTTACAACTCTTATTTTCGCTATTTTTGCGTTACGACACAGTGAAGGCCCAACTTTCATTTTTTTTTTTGTTTAATTTCATGTCGAAACCCCCGAGCCGATGCGCCAGTGTGACACCACTGATTTCAAAGTGTTGTCTCGCATTTGGGCCTTGCGGGCGCAGTAAAAGTTTTCCAAGCTAGCCAAGCCCAGTCTGTGGCTCCATTACATTCCAACGCACTCCATGTTTACCGGTCAAAATGCATCACGCCACGACGAGCTGGCGCAAGAACGTCAAGGCGTCGTAGTCGTCCCCCGCCTCTTTCTTTTCCCTTTCTTTTCTGCGTCTTTTCGAGCTTATCGAGCTTTTTCTAGCGGCAGCAGTGGCTTTATTGGCATTGTAGTAAAGGAAATAAACTAGGAGAGAGCATTACGTCACGCAACCAGTCTTCCCGAGCTAACTCTCCGCGAAGCCATCCCTTCCGCCTTTTCTCTATAAAAAAATCGGCCCACCGCGTGACCTTGATTTCGGCGGGCTCTGGCCAGAGTGCTTGATTCCTGGCAGGTCTTAATCGACGCGCACTTGTTTGCGCGCTGTGCGTGCCAACCGTTCTTTGCACATTTTTCTCCCACTATGTTTGTGCTACTTCGGTTGTTTATTGTTAACGCATTCATTTTATCGTCTTCGTTGCAACGTGCGAATGTGGCAGCCGCACGTTGCAGTCGCGCACCCGTTGTCTCCTCGGAAGATCGGGCGCTGCTATAGCGCCGTGGTGGAAGACACCAACGTTTACCGCACCACGATCACGTGTTGGGCCAACTTTTCCTGGCTTGCTTCCTCTGTGGTAATAAGGGTGATTTACTAATGCAACCCAACTTATTTGCCTCTTTAGTCTCCCTCTAACATCATCATCATCATCTCTCTCTGTCCCTTGCTGCACTCCGCCACTATGGAGACGTGAAATGAGTGAGCAGAGGGAACGGAAGCTAGGAGGAGAGGGAAACAACATTTGTTATATTGTAAGTGGCACATGACTAAATTGCGTACGGAAAGAGATCTTCCGTAATCTCCATCCGGCACTGCGCGTCCAGACAGTGAACAGCCTGCTGAGGATGTGTTTCTTTTTCTTTTGACGTTTCCAGAAAAAAAAAAAAAAGTATTGGACGTGGCAGTATAGGATGGCAAAACTGACCGTGCTCATTTTCCCTTCTTTCCTTCTCGTACTTTTTTTACAGGAGCTCAATTTCATCCGCTTCAAGACTTCTCGCGGAAAGAACCAGGGCATATTTGCGTACGAGGACGCAAGTGCACAGACGGGGCGTGGCGCTTTGGGATTATCTTTGACCGCCCGTTATAAAATAGAAATGCCTAAAATCGGCCCTGATCAGCGTTTTAGTTGGAGTATAAACGTTACATAAGTACTCCGCGCGCTATCATTTGTGCCGCTACTTAGGAGCAGAATAGTGTCGCAGGTCGCGCCGGCGCCTGGTCCCGTGATGACAAGGGAGTTCCGCAACAGTTTAATCTGCGGACTATTCGGGTGTCGACGATGTCGTCAAGGGGAGGGGGGGGGGGGGGAGCGAAATAATTCACTTTGGATCAAATGAACCTTTGCGGCCCATCAGTGCGGAAAGCTCTAGCCTGTGCGTTCGCGGTGTTCTTTACCAAGTCGTCGTTAATATGCTCCTCGCGATACTACAAGCATACAGTGCAGCATCGGTTTCTTTCAGCGTTCCTTATGAGGCGCGCCCGACGCATCCGTCCGGCGCCGCCGCATGGGCGAGGCATGGCCCTATACGATGGCTCATTTTTCAGGGCGTCCCGAGACAGCCATTTGCTTCGCCGATATGACGTGTCTAGACTGGACGTGCGGCTCCCCGCAGCTCGCGAGTAAGATGCGCAGTGCGGAGAGAAAAAAAAAAAAATGCAGAGAAAGAAGGGCCAGGGTAAAGACTAGCGCTTCGGAAACCTTGACGCGTCTTTTGCCCTTAGCCTATCACTGATGGACGTGTTTTGCAGGGCTGGCCGGAGATACCTTCCTGGGAGCGGCTCTGCTGGTCTCCGATAGTGGGAGTACAGAGGAGACAGATATGCAACTGCGATAGCGAGTTCTTCACCTAGCTTCGCGGGGTGGACGATTACAGATGCTCCCTTCTGAGGTCTCCTGCGCTGCCGCTCTCTCGCCTGACGCTTGCAGCCCGTCTCGCTGCGTGTGTATATAGATACGCGCTCGCATTGTTGTGTTTTTGTTTCCAGCGCTTTTCGAGGGTGCCTTTTTTTATTTCTTGTCCGCGGCGAGTGCGTGCTCTTTCCGAATCCCCCGTCCGTTCGCGTGTATTGATATGACTTAAACGGGCGATACGGAGGCGGCGCAGCAGTGCTCGCTGCGGGCGTACCCATTTATCGGCCATCTTGCGCGAGCAAGCAGACGTTCCTGGAGGCGCGCGAGTGCCTGCGTGTCTGCGCCGAATCTGAGACGAATGCTATGCGTGTGTTTTGTATGTGCCCCGCGCGGGATCGCAGGCGCGAGTTATCGGCGGCTCTCGATACGCGGCCGGGGCGGCCTGATAAGGCTTGCGCCACGGGGGCTTCGAATACTGCCCGCGAGTGTGCCCACGCTTCGCAGTGGCGCCTTTAAGTGGTCTACCGGCGCCCGGCCGACGAGTTTTTTTCTCTTCCTTTTCACTGTGCTGCCGTTTGCCGATTGGCGTTTTATGACCGCTCGCGCCCTGACGTTGGCCAGGGCGTCGGCAGTGTCGCGGGCAGGCCACTATTTGTCGCGTATCACCGTGACCCCGCATTTATTTCTCGCTGTAGGGGTCACTGCAGCAGCGGCGCAGCCTCGCTGACGTGTATTCACATTTACGTGCACGTGTGCGTACTTGCACGTACCCGTGCATGCCTTCGAGATATCGGGCCCGAGCAGTGCACTGCATATTCACGGGAAACAGTGTTGCACACGTGACGATCGCACGCACTGCCCCTTTTTCGGTCTTCTTTTTTCTCTTCTTCTTGTTTTTAACTTTATCCCAGGCAAAGTTTTGATCGTTATTCATAAGGGCTCAATAAAAGCATAGATAGGTTATGAAAAAGTTTTACGCCGAGCCCATCTCTGTAGCGACGAAGATCAGCGGGCATCACGTAATCGCAAATTCTCGCCAAGTCAGGGGCGCTCACCAACTGTGAACACTCTGGGTCGGAATCTGGTTTGGGTGACACGCCCCACGCGACGACGTATGACGGGCAAGTCATAGCGACCTTTGGACATGGATGGCACGCCGCTTCCTTTCGGGCGGTCGTGAAAGAGACTTAAGTCTATAAAGTTAGCCAACTTTTGCTATATTCCTTGGCGTAAGCAAGACAGGATAAAACTACAGGCTGAGATAGAAGACAGAGTGAGAACTGCCCGTCACGTGCTTTGCGAGACTATGAGGGGAATGTTCATTGATCCGGAAGAGAGAGACAAAATAGTCAAGGCTTATGTTATCTATAGGGTCGCAGTATTGTCCTTCTGTGTGGGGGTAGCTACGTAGCAGGAACGCCTTCTAAAGAGGAAGGCGTGCTTTAATTAAATGCGTCAAGGGCAGTTTGTGGGCTGTGGCGTTCGCAGCAAATTTGTTTGGTTAAAGAGACCGTGTGCCGGTTTTAAGGGGCCCGCACTTCTGAGGCGCAATCACCCTAAAGTGTCCATACTCTCAGTGGCTTCTTCAGGAAATGCATGGCAATGCACAAGGGCCGAGCAGTGCTCTGCTTGCGTTTTCTATCAATCTGACCGCTTGTGACTGAACGACGAACGCTTGAGCCTATGTGTGCCTACTCTGAACTTCTCTCCTTCTTTTTGTCCTCTTTCTCGCTTTTTCTAGAGTATCCAACCGGTGTCAGCTTGGTTATATTGCCGTAGCCTTATCACTTCTCTCTCTCTCTCTCTCTCTCTCTCGGAAAATATATGGAATATATTTAAAGAGCATACTTGAACCTGCAATCTCCCAAGATTATAAGTGTAAGAACGTCGGCAACACTGAAAAGAAGGTTTTTCTTTAATACGAATACAGCCGAACCCGGATATACCGAACCCACATATAACGAATTATTGTGTATAACGAACAGCAGTGAAATACCCTTGAAATTTTTTTTATATATCGAATTGTTTGTGATCCCCTTCAATTGCGATATACCCGGCTCCGTATATATATATATATATATATATATATATATATATATAATTGCGACATGCTTCTCCAGAACTCTGCCTTTACCGAATGCAGGCACTTATTTATTCATTTTTGGTCGGATAATCAAATGCATCCCTTCTACCTTTGCTATGCTCGCTTCCGACGGCGGGAGCGCTCGCTGGACGCCGGCATCGCCGAGGCAGATGTTGTGAGAAAACCGACAGCACAAGGCGATTGCAACGACACCCCTCGAGGGAGCCGGAAGGGTGCAAGAAGACGCACCTGTTAGGGTGGACCACTAGACTGCGAGCATGTACGTGGTAGTAATACACGGTTTGAAGGCAGCGCCACATGTTAGCAAAATATATTCGTGTAGTTGCAAGCAAGAAAAAGAAAGATGATAGTAATAATGAAATGAAGGCGGAAAATCAACAACGCTAGCGAAAAAAAAAAAAAACCCACATTTGATGAAATACGGAGCAGTCTTGGCAGCGGCTGAGGCATAAGTATTTATTGTTACGCCCTCGTGAGACGGCAACCTATTCCTTTACGATGTCTGACCGCCGTGTGTCGGCTCATGTAACCGGTGTATGACTCTCCGTGGTACACCTGAGCTATATAATTCCTCGTTTAAGAGATACGACGAAGCTTGTTTCTGTGATACCGAGACATGATCTTTCTATCGGCATGCCATAACCCCAGGACATGTTCCGATGGTATACCAACCCAAGTAGTCGCATGGACTGCGCACGCTGACCGTGCTGCCTTCGGGTGTGTGGAGCGCATGGCCTCGCTGTAGCTTTGTCGCCTGTACCTGAAGGCTGATGAGAGCACCGATTGGTGCGGCTGCGAACCGTGTACAAGCCGGCCTCCTTGTTCGCGGTTATCTGCCGGGTTACATTGAGCCACGTCAAGGAAGGTGTACATACCTCGTGCATACGACTTGAAGGTAATTCCAGTGTGGTCACTGTACTGGAAACCTGTGTCGTTACGCTTTTATTTTCAACACGTGCATAAATAGTCGCGCGATGGAGGAGGTATTTGTCACCACTTGTGTATTTATTTAAAGGCTAAAGTGGTTTTTCACCGGGTCCAAAATTTTTATATAGGAAAATTTTATATCTTCGACAGAGGCCGTAGTGAAATCCAAGCCATTACATTCTAAAATTGGTATCGTCTATTCAACGTTCGTCAAAGTACCATAAAAAAAGACTTACTTTGCTGAAGGGGAAGCGGAGTTTAAGCCACGTGGCCCTTGCGGGCAGCCGTATGCCCAGTACGGAAAACATTAGGACCCGCGAGTTGCCGAGCTCTCTGCTCGCACGAGAATAATTTTGGTCTGTTTGGGAGCATCCGTGACGGAACTTCGGAGAGGAAGCGCGAAATGCATCGGCAGCGTTCATTCGAGAGTGTGTACCAAGTGCATGACAGTGAGTCAGACAATTAAGAAGCGTATTTTCTCCGCAATTTTTTATTAATAATTCCCTTGCAGTAACCCGCGCGAATGTTTAAGGAAGAATGGTAAACTAAAAAAATGGAAAAGAAAGAACGATAACAAATTTGAACCGAGTTAAGCTAAGATCAGTAAATATCCGAAGGAATAGGATATGGGAACTGAGAGATGAAGGTGAGGGAGAAAGGAAGGGTATGAAAGGTGTAACGTGGCCACCCATGTGAGAGCAAGGAAGAGGTAAAGAACTGCCTGATGGTATCTCGGGTGTTTCCAGGCTACGAAATGCTTCTGCAACCTGTGTGCCAGCGCCGCGACGGCAAAGAGGTCGGCGCACGAAAGCACTGCGGTCACATGTGGTTGCTGCCGCGTCACCGGCATCGACTGCTCCAAGGGTGGCGTCATCGGATGTGCTATGACAAGACGAAATGCCAAGTGTACGAGCGACGTGGGTGTAACAGAAGTCGTGAAGCGGTGTAATAAAGGAGCATTGAATACGTGCGCCTGTCCTCAAGACTCGCTTGCTGTTGTGTTTATTTTTGCCGTTTTCTTACATCCGGGCATGATGTAGCACGTCGCCTTGCACACGATCACCCGTTGTGCAGGTAAACGAAGCACTCATTTCCTTTTTCAGCTCTGAGATGACTGGAATGGTTTGGGATGATCCTCAGGCAGACGGAACTACGTAGGACCTTTCGTGACAGAAGCGCACGTAATTAAAATACACAGATGGAGAAAATGTATGCAGCAAATTGCGAGGCACGAATTGCCCGAAACTGCCGCTGCGCTGAACGCTAACAACCGGCTTGTGTACGAAATGAGTGGTTCGGGGCTCCACGCGGCATGCGACCTTCCGATGTTCGCTCACAAAGAGAAAGTATTGCGCTCCGCACATAAACAGGTCCTGGTTTTCAGTGCGTACATTTCTGGTTCTTATGCTCTAGCGGTTAGACATTTATTCCGTGGGCGTGTACATGGTTGTTTGCAGCAGCGAACGGGTCCTTTAATTGCCGCTCTATCCACGGTGGCCGTCCATGTCGGCTCACAGGTGGCCTATTCGGTGCTTAGGTTTTAACTGCGCTTCATGGGCCATCATGCTTGCTGGGACGACTAACTATCTCTCGTACAGAGGGTGCATCCCAATCGCCGTAGCTGTGATGAAGGAATTAAGTGCCAGCGTTCTGCGCTCAACGAACTTCTGATCGTCGGCAAACAAGTATTTAAGTACTCGCCACACATTAATGCCTTTGCCCAAGAAGTTGGACACACACTACGGCACAGACCTGTAGGAGCAGGCAGGAAACCTGGTCATTCGTCGAACTCATATTATTTCAGCTTTTTTTTTATTTATTTATTTGCCCTGAGCTAAACTTGACGACCGTAGTGAGCGCGCGAGATCCACCCAAACGCGGAAGCGGCGCCTGTTCATCCCGTTTTGGGATAATAGTGTACAAATATGTAGGTGGTTCGAAGACAGTCGTGATACTTGCGGAGCTGATTGTCCATGAGCCGCCAGTCGTACCTGGATATTTAACATGCATTCTTAAAAGTAAAGTGACCACATGGGAAAGAAAAAAAAAAAAAAAAGACTAGAAGTAAACGTGAACGAGCTAGTGCCTCAGCGTTGGTCCTGGTGGGCCCGCTTTCTGTCGCTAACACATTCGTGAAGACGGAGAGAACGCCTTGGCGCGCGCACTGACCTCTATAGTCTCTGTACCACGAAGAAGCGACCAGCGCCCGAAAGGTTGAAAGATGCGGGACAGGCTTCTGGGGCGTAGAGCGCCACCGCGCGCACCCTGAGGTGCAAGGTTGTACAAAAGAAGTGCGAGCAGCGGGACGGGGGCCCGCGCGGCGAGAAGGTGTCAGAGCCATCGAGAAGCCGTCTTTTGGGCGATAAGTAACGTTCCAGACTTGTGGTTAGATGCGAAAATCTCGAGGCGAAACGCCGATAAGGAAAGGTCATCGCATGCGGCGCCGGATATGCGACGCGCATGTGCCGTTCTGTCCTTTGCTACGAGCACTCGAGCCACCGGAGGGTCTTGAAGATATTCGATCGCCTCAGCGCGATAGCCCTATCGCTTCGATTTACTATCGGTGGCGGTCACGAGAGTACGGTGTCGCATTGTCCCATGGCGTCCAGGTCGAGTGACCTCGCTAAAAATAAGGTTTCTTCTCCCCACCTCCGCGGGCGCAAAAGCGGCAAGGGAGACAAAGCGGCGAACTGTGCACGCTCACAGGAGACAGATCTCGCATTCGTTAGGAAGCAGCCCTGCAGTTAACAACGCCCCGAATCAACGATCGATCGCAGTGCCACAGTTCGTAGAAAAAACGCGCCGGTTGCGTAGCTCCATTCTTCGAGATTAGCGTCGCTGTCAAGGCGCTCGGCGATGCAATGGACCTTTTTCCAGTAAGGGACCCCTCTAGCGGCCACCACTTCAACTAAATTTGGCGGGCAAAACACACGCTCCCGCCGCTTCTCGCCTCTACGCAGAGCATGGTAGCATTTGACCAAGTATATTCTCTCGCGACGGCCATCCCTGCTTTTTTTTTTTTTTTCTCGCTTGTGTTGTTGAAGTAGCTTCTCACCGTCCTGCTCTAGTGCGCGCGTATTTGCTCACGTGTAATAATAACACATTTTACATTTACCGACGCGACGGCAACATGCTAATGCGACGTGCAGGCCACTTGTAACCAAGATTTGAGAGATGCGCCGGCCTTTATTCTTCAGCAGCTTGGTCAGTACTTTGATTCAAGTGGCGAAGGCATGTGTGAGCGTCAAACACGCCATGGAAGGACTTTCTTCAGGATAAACTCGACCGTCGTTTGCAGTGGCTCGACTTGGAGGAGGCGGTCAACATACGCATGCACCTACGTGCTTGCCCTCAAGAGCGGGCATGCAAGCAGCTCACCATGATGAACAAACAACGTGCAAAACTTCTGCACACGTACTGCGAGTGTACTGCAGGGCAAGTGTTGTTTTATCTCGAGATATGTGTCGTATATGGCATGGTAGTATGGTAGTGAGGACTAAGTAGACTCAACACAGTACGGGGGGGGGGGGGGGGTTAAGCAGAAGGGAAGTGGACGCAACACGTTGTTTTGTCAGGCGCGTAAAGCTTTATTTGCCTGCAAAAAGTAAGACTCGCGGGTTTTGTATAATGCGACACCGCGAGTGTCGCTTTGGCCTCGCACGATGCATTCTGATCGGCTGTGTGGCGAGATTCTTCTTTTCGTTTGGCCCCACGTAACCGTACAGCTATTTCCACCTGCATGCGGCAACACGTTCTTAAGCCAATGGTAATATCCGTGCGGTATACATACCCGTACATTAAAACATCGCCGTGACTTCTGAGTCAGTCGTAGGGCGAGAAGTGCAATAATCACAGCGCTAGTGTCATGCTGTTCGCAGGCTTAATTTTTGCCTCACTCAGCAAAAATCGCGTGATAACTCACTGATAACATAGGATTTTTTTTTTAATTTGACCGTGCGGCCCACTCCAGTCATCATTCCACGCCGGTTTGTGCAATCGACAGTACATGCAGCAAGTGCCCGGCATGAGATTCGTCGCAAACGCTGCACCTATCGCTCGAGCGTTAGTTCACGGAGTCGTTCTCATCGACAAAAGTTCTTGCAATGCAGTCTTTCCCACTAACTGCTAAGTGTTTCCTTTAACCAATATCCTCGCCCATAACACGAGAAAAATTATTGTTCAGCCCCTCAAGCTCAGGAAATTGCCGCGGATCATGCAAGGGTTCACACACTCACTTCGCACACCTGCCCTGCGATAATGTCGGCGTGGCGTGGAATGCAGCTGGGGCGAGGGTACGCGCATGCGCATAGCTGAATTGGAAAAAGGTCCATTCTACGTCCCCTTTCCCCTGCTTTGCCTGGCCATTAACCGGTATACCTCCAACGTGTGCAGGTTATAATATATATCTGTCCCTTGCTGTGCGCCATTCGGTTACTCCATCGCGGTTCGGCGATACTGCAACGCTGCTCTTCCTGTTCTTCACACGATACCGCGAACAAAAAAACTGGTGCATTCTGTAATGACCATGTCTAATTGAGTGCCCGTGAAATTTTTTTTAATACAATGCACAGTATACGTATTCGTTGACCGTGCTCGAGCAATCCGCATTTGTGGTTGGTGAAAATCGCTTTGCGTGCACTTTAAGGGCCCTTACGGTTGCTTAAATGTCGCGGCATTTCCGAGTGAGATGAGTGCCTAAACCATTTTACTGCAGTATATGAGCCACCACAGCGACATAGTTTCATTTATTCCTTGTTTCTTTATTTTTTGTCATCAAGAAGCAGTCTGTGCACGTTGCAAAGAGAAACGAGACGAACCGGTCCCGATTATATGTGGTCTCACGTGGGTATATCGCGCCCGAAGCAACACGTGGTTACGGGCTGCAGGCGCTAATTAACCACAACCGGGACAGGACTAGCTCTCTGCACGCTGCCTGATTAGCGCAACCTGTCAGCGGATTTCGAGCACAAAGAAAAGCGCGGAGGACCGCTGATACGAGTTCGTTTTATTCAATACTCACTATTTGTTCCGCGTTGAACGATGCGTTCGTCTCGCTGTAAAGGGGCTGGTTGTCACGGGGCTTCAGCGGCCGAATGAGCTCGCAAGTACACCCTGTTTTGTGACTCCAGTGAAATGAAGCTGTCCTGCAGACGTACGCAATCGAAGACCAGCTGGCAATAGCGTCGAGCCGAGACAGGGAGAAAGCCAAGCTACACTAAAAAGGGCATACTCGTATACATAATAGCACATTCGACTTGTGCACGAACTGGCGTTGCCTGCGCTCGTGCATCTCAATTTTAGCGTACGCCATGGGCCCATTCATACGTTCATGTCATAATCCGCCACAAGCCAGTCTAACCGCTTGCGGAGCGGTAGCGTGCCTTTGCGCTAAACGCGTTGCTACGCGCCACGCACCGCAGCCTTGCTGATCGTTCCTTTGTGAAGTACAAAATAAGTCGAGAGAAAGAACGCTCCAGTGCTAATTTCTAGCTTCATTTCAGTACGTCGCTCCATTAGTATATTACACATGAGAAAGTGACAAGCATCAACTCTGTTCCTCATGTCAACTGTTTCGGAGGACGCCATCGCAATACTGAGGTCGGCTGCACTCAGTGCTGTAATACTGACGTCGATTCGGTGTGGCTTGTGGTGCCTAGAGAAGAACGTATTCGCAGCTCAAATGAACTGCAGGGGGCGCTGCGAAAAGTGGCCGCGTCTGGCTACACTGGGCAACATGGCGGATACAAAAAGGTCCCCGCGTCGTCGCAACCGCTGTGTTTGGTGATTTTCGTGCAGTGTGGTGCCGGTTTGCGCTGTTTTGTGGAAGGAAAGCGAGTTGCTTACGCCGACCACATCATTTTAGCTGATCTGAGAGAGGCACAGTGGGTAATGAGGCTGAAGTTGTCGCACGGTGTGTGCAAACCTCTGGCGTGGAACCGAAGTACTCGTGCACTGCTGGATGGTCGGAAAAGCACAAGCACGTTTCTGCTGCTTTGATTCACTGTTAAGGCGCTGATAAATAGTCCGGCGTTTCGAGCGTGCGAGACAGCGGCCGGCGAAGCTGGATACGTATACGTCACGCTGGCCTCGCCATGATTGCCGAAAACGTACAACCTTCTCAGTTGGGAACGTATAACATGGCCCGCAGCAGCACACCGACTTGCTCGATCAGCGTTTGCCGCTGTACATGCGCATAAATGCGCAGCTTACACGCACTTTTTCATTGCTGTTGCCTTAACACATTTTCGTTCGGCGAAGGCGCAAACTCTGCACGCTATTTTCAGTCCAGAGAGCAGGCGAACCTAAAATCAAGTTTTGCACTTTATCGCGAGCATGCACTACGAATCTGTGGTGAACCTTTCCCGCTACTTTTGCGTTCCTGTTATCTATTTTACTTTCAAGATTTGCGCAACGTGACTGCTGCTTCGCTTAGCTGTAGTTATTGCAGTAGTTGGCGCATTGTTTCTCTCGTAGAGAACAAAACGATAAATAAGAAACAGAAGGATCTGCTTACTGCAATGAAAACACATTTGCACACCCTGTGCAAGTGTGGCTTGTGGTGCGTGGCCTGACCATGATTGATTACTCCTCGCTGTCTACGAACATGTCGCTTATGGCTGCTCAGTGCTGTATAAACTAATGAAATAAAACAAATGTTTCTATATAAATTAATGTTAAATCAGCTACTGCATAATGAATCTAATTTTCCATGTTATTCTATAAGTGACGTGTCCTGCATTTTAAGTGGCCAGAACTGTGCTCGCCTCTGAACTGCCAATTTCCTTCAGACACTGATAAGAGATACAATTGCTTTGATAATTACGCATTTTCAAATAAGCGCCTACTAATTTGCACTAGGTATATGGGTAGCGTGTCCATGCCGATTTTCCGATTTTCGCCGATATACCATACGTGGTAGTTCCACATTGTGCGCCGCATGTATCCGATATAACAGCTTTAATCTAGGCGAGATTGAATACCGCGGCGACATTCGCATCGTAAACTGCATTACCACGCCGGCTATCACATGAAACTGCATGTTGCAGCACGCATACGCTGGACGTTATCACGATGGCAGTAACAACCTCAACGCGAACTTCCTGAAGTTTGCTGTAGCGCTTTACTGCAAACGTAGTACAAGCAACAGGAAGGATCGCGTTCTTTTCACATAAACAACAAACTGATGCTCGCCTGAAAAAAAAAAAAGAACTTTCTCGAGCAAGATGTTGACAACACAACTATTACCGTTGTCGCAGCTTTCTGTGATAAGATTCGCAATCTATGTGGCTCTTCGGCGCCGCAAAACTGCAAAACGCAGCATAATTCCACGGCCGTGCGGAGTTTCGTAGATGGTGGCTCCATCGTTCTAGAAGCGCACCCGATCGCAGTACGCAGTACGAAGGCTCCGACTCTCGACCTCCGTGTGAGGTTTCCGGCGCTCGCCGCTAGGTGTCGCATGAATTGCTGGAGTCGGTAGGGAGCCTACATGCAACGCCGTTTTAGGGTGGTGACAGCCTTTGTAAGGGTAGTTGCCGCCGCCAGCTAAATTGGCGGGTTAAATCTGGGGCACAAAATGGCGAAAGACCAGCCGACAGGCCACATTTCCCGCAACCCTTGGTGACGTGAAATTAATTAAATTCTTTTAATAAACTTTGGCCTCAGCAGCCAGAGACAAATGTCGCGTCTGAGCGCCGTACACGGCACGTCTACGTTTTAGTTAAACAGACTAGTAAGGGCAGTATTTATTACAGCACACTTCTAAAAGCACCCTTTATATATTATGTACAACTGGAAGGCAACGACAATGCTTAATGCAGTTCACATTCTTGGCGTGAGATAATCCTACCACGAGCACGCCATCGTGCCTTATAACTTGTTGCTTTACATGTGTCCACGACATGCAATAGAAAAGTAAGTTTGATGTGTTAAAATAAAAGGAAAATGCAACTAGTATATTAAAGATGTATGCAGGTTTCTTGTGCGCATTGGCGCAAAACTAAATTAAAGAAATTTAATAGATCGCGTGCCAACATGAGTACATCAGAGCGTGACAAAAAAAGGTAGAAAGACTGGGGACCAAAATGGCTACCCACT
This sequence comes from Dermacentor silvarum, assembly GCF_013339745.2. Taxonomy (NCBI): domain Eukaryota; kingdom Metazoa; phylum Arthropoda; class Arachnida; order Ixodida; family Ixodidae; genus Dermacentor; species Dermacentor silvarum. Next base: position 122,518,173 of record NC_051154.1, on the reverse strand, counting down.
AAATTTGGCGGTAAATAGCGGTCAAAATCTTGGTGTTGTCACCACCCTAAAACGGTGTTGCATGTAGGCTCCCTAGGAGTCGCGAATAGCCCTAGTGAATGCAGAACAGCAATTCAATACGTTCGGCTACGAAGTCAAGCTGTCCCATATGCGGGCAATGCGCCTTCATATAATTTGTTTTATGTCGTTGGAATACGGTCAGAGACACACCCTTGCGCCGACGCATTAAAGGAAGCCATTTGCACATGCTTTGTAAATAGCGAATTTTTGTTCTTGTTTATTATGAAACAATAGTAACTGAATAGAGCAGCGATGGCACCGAATTGAATAGTTTCGAACAGTTTCGAATAGTCTTCAAATCCTACGGTGGCTGTATTATCGTTGCATAGGGACGATTGTAAAGAAAAATTGAACCGTCGATTGACTGACGAACTTATTGATTGATTGATTGATTGATTGATTGATTGAGTTTAACGTTCCGAACCAACATTTCGGCTATGAGAGACGAAATATAGTGAGGTGTTGAAGAGAGGTTGTTGGCTGTGAACAGCCAGCCTTGCATCGGTTGCGGACACTTCTGCCGCCAGAGCGCGCCGTTTGCTCGTAATTGATGGTTTCGGTATTAATTTTCATACTGTTCCTCCAGGTGCGACATTGTAAATTTGGTTGCTTAGAACGCACATTCGCACATAAAGTCACGCATATTTGACGAATTTAGGCATCCATAATTAGGAAGGCTTTAAAGTAGCGGTTTTCCAAAGTACAAGAGCACCGTTCGAAGATTGAAGCAGATAAGACGAAGTTCCTAGGATTTTCTATTCCAAGTTCAACTATGTAGAACTCTCATGATACTGTTTTCTGGCGAGCCTCGTGGAAGGTGACACACCGCTTGTTTACTTTGCGAATTTTGGTTTCAGCTGCTGGGCAAAATGACAGCAGTTGTATTCTCCTACACCGGTGTTAAGGGTTCGCTACATATCTGTCCACCGCCGTGCCGCGCCGATACGCTTTCTCGTTCACGCAAGTCATGATTGGGCCGAGGCTTAACACCTTATTTCAAGTCAGATTTTCTAATTATCAACGAGAATTATTCCGAACTAAAAAGAAATGTTCAAAATTTCCAATAGCGGATTTTAGATTCGAATACCCAGTCGAGTATCGGGACACGCGATTCGTTATTCCAACGTTCCGAATATTCGCAAGCTTGCGTATAATGAAGGGCGCGTAAATCGAGCGGCCTGTACGTGTCCAGCCTTGGGCCTTCGGCCGAACGTCTTCGCACTGTCCGGCGTCGCTTCCCTCGGAGCCCCCTTCCTCTAAATTTTCTCTTAGGGGATAGGGGTTAGTTCTGCAATTAGTGTAAGTTGCGAGTCATAACACATGCTGGTATACCTACGGTTATAGTACAGCTGTTCTCAATCACGAACGAATAGTTCCACTCCCTCTAAGTTAGGATTTCGCGCTGTCATAGCGCATGTCTTATTAACTAAGCGTGTTCGAATAGTTACATTTCGGATTCTAAAAGGAATATTCTAGGAGGACGATCAATCTCCGAATATCGAATTGAATATTTTCTCATCAGAAAAAAAAAAAACGAAAGAAAGAAAAGCATAGAAAATAGTTTTGGTGAAATAACTGAGAATCATCGGAAGCACTCGCAATTCCTTTAAATCAATGCCTAGTTGAGCAGCGTTGTTGCGTGCTTAATTACTTGTGCGACATTTTATTCGTTACAAACTTCTCTATTTTCCACGAAACCACTTGCACAAATCTATACAGCTGCATCTCTAACGCGCAGTTTAATAAGGAGTTCGTCCCCAACTTGGCGTCCATGAAGGACGACCGAAAAAAAAAATGAAAGAATGACAAGGTGATAGAAGAGAAATAGTCCACACCCCTCGTCACTGCCGGACGTAGCGAGCGCGAATGGTATAGGGGTGGGGGGGTCGTGCGGTTTGTTGGTGTCAGCAGGGTCAGAGCGACAGCTGCAACTTTAACTGCAGTAACCGGCCGAACGATGGGCGTTTTTGTGGTCGATCGACACGCTGTGAATGCAATGGGGCCGACATGTCGCCGACGGTCTCGGTGGGGCCATCCGGCGCATCATCAGAGTCGTCAAGTGTGCACTTGTCGACGACTCCTTCGGCGGCCGGGGAGGGCTCCTCACTCACTTCCCGACCAGCAGAGCGCGGACCTCTGAGTCCGGTTTTGACAGCCGGACCGAAGAACCGCCGAGAAGTGGCAGCGGTGTCGGGGGTGAGGGTAACGCGTTTTCGTTTCGAACATCCTGTGGGAACGACCTCTATGTAAACACCGCCGACACGAAACGGCGCATACAAACAAAAGGAAAGCAGCTCGATCATCTCGCTTTCGAAGTCGTCCCGGGGATGCGCCGGCGAGGGGTAGCGACGCTTCGAGTGACGTCACCGCTCACGATGAAGCCCCCCGTCCCGTGCACTACGACCGAAAACTGGTCCGTCCGGTTGCTGGTGCCGCTCCTGCTACACGCCAATCTTCGGCGCGAAACGCGCGCAGGTGTGCTGCCTCCACGGTATCACGGCGGCCTATGTTCCGTTCAGACCAGTAAAATTTGCTATAGAAAACGTGCGCGGCCGTGGTATTCACCCCTTCCCTTCTCTCCTTTGTAGAGGAGGGGGGGGGGGGGGGGGGGGGGGGCGGGTTGGCGGCCACGCTTATGGGATCCAGATAAATAGTACCGAAGCAAGAAACCGTACTGATGGCGTCATTAACCAAAGTGCTGCAATTACCTTTTCACCCCATACTAAGCTAGTTACGTGTGAGAGAAAAAAAAAAGGAATCCCGAGCACCGTATCTAATTCGCATTAATTTGGACACCTTCGCTTTACCGCTACTCAGTCGAGGAGTTAAAGAGACTGGACATAACAGGCAACACGGCGAATAGGGGTCGCGCAACAGTGCTGCTATTAAATAATTTATCTCTTTGGTAACGTAGCTAAATTTCGTGCCATTGGTTTATGTCGTCCTAGTAGCGTAATTGCAAGCTTTTGAAAGCGTCGTCATATTTTCCGCTATGGCATAATAGGCAGCTGCAAACACCTATCGAGCTTACACGTTCAGACCTATGGACCTCGTTCCAACGATCGAAACCGCAGTAGACCAAAGTGAGAAGCTAACTTAAAAATTAACACACTGAAAAAGAAATATCTGGCGAAATTATTTGTAATTAACCTGCATATCTATTGTTGATTAAGTTGCTGATTAACGTTGAAAAACATTTATTTAAAATATTACGTAATTGCCTTGAACTATTTATGGATTGCAAGCTATCGGCTTTTTGCTAGCCAACAAGCTGTCGCCAAAAAAGGACCTACAATGATCTACTTCGAGCTTCCCTTTATGCTTCTTCATTTTAAAGAAAATCTGTAATATTTGAAGTTGTAATTTTTTCATTGTAAGCAGTACCAGATTTTTTTTTAATACTTGATTTTATTTTTCAGTCAAATTGATCTTTGATCAAGATGGCGTAGAACTTGTCTTGCGAAAAGCAAACAAAAAACATATATACCAAAGGTCTATTCCCATTTCAGCCTTCACTTGCTGCAAAAGCTCCTCTTGCAGCCAAGACGCACGACGAACACTTGGGCCCAGATGCTACGCAGCGAAGAGGCTGTACGGAACGACGCCGCGCGTGGCTCAGAGGTCAACTTCAATCCAACTCTTTTTCTCTCGGAATAAACATTGAATAATGTAACTTGAGGAAGCGAATACAATAAATAGTTCTCTCAAATTCGCTATTTTCTGTATCTTTACTTGGGCTGCATCGAGACGTAAATTATGGCTCGAAGGTAATCAAAACTGCTCAAAATGGGACATTTTGCGGTTTGTTCCGCGCCCTCGCGTTTGCGTGCGTGTGTGCGCGTGCACGCGTGTAATTTCATCTGCGTTCTCGCAGCAAGCTAGATGGGAAAGGGCAGGGAATTTACCCAGAAAAGAAGCGTCTGGTTTGCTACCGTACTCCTGAAGTGGAGCGAAAGCTCATACACGAACGAAAGAAAGCGCGGGAGATTCGTTTAATCAAATACCTTGAATGTAGGAAACTCAGTAGCTCGTTGACCGCCTTTTTTGTGGTGGTTGTGTAGACCGGCACTCCAGGATCGTCCGCCCCGAAAGCGACCTGTCCCGAAGACGGGCTATAGTAGGGCGGTCGCGATTGACCGCCTGCGACCGCTGTGGCGAGTACAACGGCAATATACGCTTTGTATGGTTTCCGTACTGCCGGAGTCGTGACAAGCACTGCTGTCGGCCATTGTAATGATGCTAGCAAAAGTATTCGTAAAAGCTACACCAAGCCAAACAGTCGGCCGGAACAGATGTCTCGGTTCGGTCTAGCCCAGATGGGAGATGGAGAGAAGGGTCCATGCAATGTATACGGGCATGCTGGAAGCGTGGCGTGTTCCACATGGACTGTCTGGTATCACGCAGGGGCATGCGATGTTTCGTTGTGTTCTTGATAGCGGGATATGTTCCTGGATGCCCTCTTCGCCAGTTGGCCGGGCAGCTTGATCGGAACGTTCGTCGCCCATAATGCCGCAGTTGCCTGGAAACACTGAAACGTGACCTGGAGCCCTTGGTCGGCGAAGTAATGGCGCTCTCGAGTTTCAAGCGCTAGTTTGCCGTGTGGTCAACGCCCTAAAGCTGATAGCAAACGTTGTAATGCTGCCTTGAAGTCACTGAAGACTTCATCTTACAGGCCGTTACTCACGAATCGCACGGTGTGTGCTATGAAAAGCAGCAAGCTCCTTATAGCTAGACGCCTTAATCTTTACGGTGCCTTTTTGCGGAGGAGATCACAGATCCTGCAGCCCCGCCCACTGTGGTCGAGCCGTCAGTGTATACCTTGAAGATGGCCGTAGTAATTCTCGCACAGAAGGAGTAGAGAGAGCACGCTTTAGAGCTGGCGACAAGAATTCTGCTTTAGTCCGAACCCCAGGTACTGAAAATCGCAACTTGTGGTCGAGCCAAACACCCAGTAGCTACTAGGAGTCTTTTGGCAGGCGTATAATAATTAGAGAAGCGCTCGTGACACAAGCCGATATCTTCTCACGGAAGAATTTCTGTGTGGTATGCACTGGAGTATTAGTTTAGTTAGCAACCATGCAGTATCACCTTTATTGGTTACAAAAAATACCGTTTCAAGCAGTTATAACAATCAGTTTTTGACCATCCTTGCTTAACTTCATATACTAGCAAGTAGCTTCAAGATTGCACGTGTTTGTTTGCAAACGTGTTCTTCGCTCGCGGCAGGATATTGATCTACAAACTGGTCTGCGCGCCAAATAGCTCTCGGAGCTATAGAGTCTTTTGCCGCCTGGATACTTTTGCAATTACTTCGGCTTGCGCGAAAAAAAAATTATGGTAGATGCAAGAGTGCAAGTTGTAATTAGTATGTGCTTAATAACGGTGCCTCACACGCACTGCCCTAACGCCTCACGATGTCCAACGGTGGTCAAATAAATAAAACAAACGTTCGTAACTATTTTTGTAAACGCTGCCCTGAAAACTCACGGTGGAGAATATATATGTGATTAATGGTCGTGCAACTTAATGGTCGTGAATGTATATGGACTATCTATGCTCCGCTTCTGTGGGTTCCCAAACCGCACGGTAGTGGAAAAAGCAGGCGTGTGGAACATTGAGTTTAGACAGGGGTATTAAGCCGAATAAATCATAGGGGAAGTTAACTGTGGTTTTTAGTTGAAATGTGAAAACGATAAGGCAAAGCAAAGGGGACATTGAGCGCAATGCCGAAGATGCAGGTTCCGCTCCCACCGGTGGAAAATTGTTTTCTCGTCCACTTTTATTTTCCTTTACCTTATAATTCATGCAATTCAATAAAAAAAAAACACAGTTAGTTGCCCCTATGCTTTCCTTGACTTCATTGTCTGGTGGCTTTATGTAGTTGTAACAAACAAAAATGGGGCCCCTTGGTTCCCGTCGTTCTCGCTCATTGCTTCAGCCAGAGACATTGCACATTCAGCGCATGTAAAGCAAACATATATGTTTGCTTTAAGGCCATTGAATGCATGGTGTAGCCTACTTCTCCAAGGGTCACGATGCACGGAGTAGGCGCACGTACATTTACTGATGGCATGACTAATTTTGCGAATTTTAACGCTAAATGTGCTCTTGCGTGGAAGTTATATTATATAGATTAGTTGAGCAACAGTGAAGCAAACACGAAATGTAGCAAGCATGATCGTTCCATAAAATGAAATCCCCCAGACTCCCGTGTTTCTTCGATTCCCATAACCCAATATTGTGATTAGCAGTTATGGACCCTTTGTATACTCTTGGATACTCTCGGAGGCTTCCACGTAATCTTGGGAAGCTTTGAAAGCACTCCAGGTACCCGAAGAACGCCTAGGCACTCCCAGACAAAGATGCGACTCTCTCTCGCATTCTGAAGAAGCATGCAACTTGCATTCAGCAACGGATGCGCCCTGCGCACAGTGCCAGCCATTGGCAAGCATGGAAGGCATTCAAGACTCACCAGCAGGTTAGCGAGCCCTCCAGGATGCGGTATTGGCCGAGTTAGCCTTTACTTCTTGAGCCCCCTTTTATTTTTTTTTTAATTTTATTACTTCGCGAACCCCTAATCTCGCAGACTACAGCACGTGCTATAATGGCGGCGGAGCGGAGGAAGAGCGCTGCAGCTGTGAACGTGCTTCACTGCTGCAGGAGGCGGCACCGCATCTCGATCAACATGCTGCACGAGACGAACCTGGCGGAAAACCGTCGCCGTTTGTCAGCGCAAGTATACTATCTGCCTGCCATCGGGGGGGGGGGGGGCGCCCCGTCGCGTAGTGGTTAGAATGGTGGGTCACAAAACCGCAAGATCTTTGATTCGATTTTAGGTATACTACGTGCTCGGATGTATTTACGCTTTACGCCGTGCTGTGCTTGGACCGAATTGTGTCTAACGAAAGAGAAGGATGGGGGCCCGTTTCCTAGCTCATAACCTCTGTTCGCAGTAAAAGAGACGCCAACGTCAGTACTCGAACCATCCATGGAACCAGCTTGTTACTCGAGACTCTCTTCCGATCAAGTGAATTCGTGAGCAGGCCCACGTCAACGACGAACACACAAGGATGTGTATGACTGCCTTTCTTCGGGTACTATGCCATCCGCCTTGAGTATGACCGAAGGTACGAGGGAAATGTGAACGCCTATTTCACCGCCTTTTGGCCGCGACCTGGTAATCGCGGCCCAGTGATGCAGGTTGGAGTGTTCGAGATGAGCTGTCAATAGACACGTCAGAAGGGCATGAAACATTAAATAGTTGGGTTTAACGTCCCGAAGCTGGGCATAGTGAGTTATGAAGACGCCTTAGTGGAGAGCTTGCGGATTAACTTTGACCACTTGGGATTCCTTAAACATCACTGAAATATTAGTACACGCGCGTCATTTCATAAGAGCGCAATAGGATGCACAAATTGGCCGTCTGTATGGTGTGTGTGTACGTGTGTGCGTGTTTCTTTTTTTTTAATGTGCTTATAGTACTTTTCAGCTCAAAACTGCTGCGTTGTATTGGCGGCCCTGTTTAGTAGCCCAGTCGAGACAAGTTCTCCATCCAGTCCATTGCGATATGCTGTCGGGTCGTGGAGATGTTTTGCACATGTGGTACTTCCGTGTGAGACATTTGTCCGGTGCCTGCCTCTGCGACACCCGCTGGACGAGATGTATCGCATAATACCCCAGAGCACGCGTCTCGCGGTCGCTTGTACCTGGTGCAAGCAGGCGCACTTTGCGCCGCCCTGTATGCACCGTATATACGACGCGGTAGCACCCTTTGTTGCATTGACAGTCATGCGAGCGTCTGCGCACTGGATGTGTAAAAACGAAAAAAACAACAACACATTTCTCGATGCTCGGCACGAAGCTGCAGCTGGACGACCCCTGTTGACGTCAATGCATTTTCCTCGCTCACTGTGTCTTCTATATGCGGTGGCGCTGACGTGCGCTCCGAGCGCGTCACGCCTTGACGTCTCTGTGGCCGCCTAATGTGGACTCGGGGGTCAGCGTGTGCGGTGTATATTCGCCCAGAGAGCAGCAGCAGCAACAGGGAACGGAAGCGCGTCTATCGCGCCGCTCGGCGCACTCATTTTGTGTTGGTTCTTCCTGCGGAGCCCCGTCGGTCGGAAGGGATGCTATCGGAGTCAGTCAGGCGGGCAGGCGCAGGGGCGAATCTCCCAGTCGGGCGCCCTTATCGGGCTTTTTTTTTTTTCCTCCCCCCACCGCCTTCCTCGCCCCATCCGCCCGGCCTGGCTTCTAAATTATGTCTCGCGTGCCTTATCTAATCTGCTCCGCCGACTCGGTGCTCGTGCATATAGATTTAGATTGCAGCCTCGACTTTTTGGGTTCTTTGGCTTCGCCTGACGGATCGTTATCTTCTTTTGGCCGCCCGTGCGTCCCGAGTCGAGCCCTGGTGTCCTCTATGGCTGCTGCCATCCGCCCCGCCAGGTTTATTCCCCGGCGGCTCTTCGTGCTACCCTGTTGTTCTTCTCGGCGCCCCTCTTTCTTTTATTCCTTCTCTCTCTCATGCATGCGTTTCCCTTCGCGCGCGCCTGTCTCGCATTTTGGCATCATCTCTCGGCCCTCTCAGACGGCAACGTCGCGGTGCCGATTTTATTTTCGCCCATAGAGCGCGTGCTGGTTTTGTTCGCTGTCGCATGTGCCGCTCGCTTATTTTTCTCTCCTTTACGGCACGCGACCGGTTTCCCTCGGCTCCGACGCCGCCCCTTCCTCAGGCGGCCGTTCGCGCGGAGCTGCAACACGAAGGCGTGTTTGGTAATTTTTTTCTTCCTCTCCAGTTTGGTGGAATTTTGAGTCATACTTCCGTCGTAAGGGTTGTGTATGTTCTCTCTCGTTTCCTCTACAGGTGTGCCGGCCTGCTCAGCCGTTTCATTTGAATAGTGCCGTCTTGGCGACAGCACTGCGTTCCACACGCCGCAACGCATGCCGTTTCCTCGCGTCTCGGTGCTGCGCGTTCCGTGGTTGACGCGCCGTGCCGAAACCGCGAGCTGCAAGCGAGGACGACGCGTGGGCGAGCAGTGCCAGGGTGTGTGCGCGCGTCTCTTCGTAGTCTGTGTGCATGCGCTGCTACGGTAGCCGGGCAAACGCGCCCTATGCCAGCCCGAACGTCTCTGGTGTTACCACCGGGTAGGCGTGGTTGTCCTTGTGCGCGCGCTAGCATGGAAAAAGAAAGGCGCTCCTGCAGTACTCCGTCTTTCTATGGCCATTCCGCGTGGAAACGCCCGGAGTTCGAAACGTTACTTTCTTTTTTGCGGTCTTTCTGTTCTCCACAATGACTTCTCTTAGAATCTAAGAGCTGCCGCTTACCAGGCGTGTAATATCTTTCGAGTATGCATAAAACCTTGTTGGCTAATTTGATTTCTAAAGAATTCCCTGTCGGGCGCAGAAAGGAGGCGATTCCTGACGAGTCTTGACGTGGCAGTCGGGAAACTAGACGTTGTAGTGACGTCGTACGTGGCTGATGCATTCTGATTCCTGGCTGCTCAACTCGAGGACTCACTCCGTATACTGTGAAGCCCCGTTCGTCCGAGCTTGCCTTTGCAGGGCGTGTGGTTTGAAAACATGTCTGCGCGGGCGCGGGACCTGCGTGTCAGAAAGGCACGCAGCGCGTGGCTCTGATACGATTTCCACTCTATAGAAGCTTTTCCTTTGAAATTTATTGTGCCTGCTTTGTTCGGAGTAAGCCTGACAGTTTTCCGGCTCGTCTCCTCCATGCTGGATGCGGTTGATGCTCTCGATGGAGTTGGGCCTCCTGTGCGAGCCACGCTGACAGTGTGTATCGCTCGACACAATGCCTGAATGCATTACGAGTCTATGAAACCATGGAACGTACTGCGCAAGCCACCTTTTGCTTCATTTATCTGCAAAATATTCCGATGGAGGCGGAGCGAGGAGGATAGTTACTGTCGGAACGGGAAAGTTAACGCTGCAACAAACCGGCCACTAGAAAGCGCGTAAGACAACTTGAAATGCTGAATTAAAACATTACAGTCACACTGTGTACGACATGTACACTTTGTTTCACGTACAGTATCAAAGCTATGTACACTCGGCCGCAAACATAGCATGAGCAAAAGTGCATTACGAGTGTGCATTACGAATACTGTATTAGCGATATATGTACAATATTGACATGATATGGGTCGCGTGCACCCTGACCAATCTCGTTGGGAACGCGTCCCTCCTTCTGTGATATCTGAGGACCAACTATTAACTGATTTAAGAGGTGGGCAGCCACTCGCAGGCTCATTAATTAAAAGTGTTTAATCGCTGACAGCATTAATATAGTGCGAACGACCTGGACACCCCTTCCTTATTATATACGTATATAGCTCTTTCATGATGCTATAGCAACCGCGCTTCAGGGTAGGTGCGCTCCGTTCCAGCGGCGCGGCTGCTTGGCCGCCACTCGATCCGTTCGTATACACGCCACGTTCCCTTCACGTCTGCCCGCCTTCTCGTATACCGGCTGTCCCGCATTCCTCGGCCGTCCATGTGGTCTCGGTTGTCGTTAGGGTAGGTAGCTGTACGAGCTCTATCAAAACGTCTGTTCTCTTTTCTTCCTGGCCTTTTTCTTCTTCTTCTTTAAATTGTCTAAACGCTCCAAACGAGAGCGCCCTAACTAATTTACTCGAGTACTTTTTTTTTTTTTTTTTTACGGACCACTTGGTTTCGGTATTCAGGAGGTGTATGCCTTATGACGTCACGATTCTCACTCCGTACCAGTGAATGCTGCGGCTGCAGCACACGAGCGCAGCACACACTATCGCTCTCTTCTTTTTTTTTTTTTTTTTTTTTTATGAATGACACCACCATACTTGTAGTCTTGATGCTACATGACGTCAGCTCAATTTTGCTGTGCGTCACGACACGGCACGAAAATGTCGATATACTGGGTCCGTTTTTAGAAAATTTTGAGTATCACGTTAAACTATCTTACGCTTCCCAACGTTCATACTTGCTATCCAATTAAGTGCGATAAGTGTATGGCAGAGCTTTTGCAACTTGGAAAATATGTGCGAGTGTATGATGTGTCAGTTTGGACGTTGCTCTTGGCTTCTGTATACTGAGGGAATACAAATTAGCCAGACTAAATAAAAAACAACAACAAGAACAAAGCAAAGCAGAACAAACAAACAAACAATGCTGCGAAACAAAGAACAGCTGCGTGCTTCATGGGCACGTTGTTTGCAAATCTACCAACTCCATGCGAACTCACGTTGGTTCGCTTCGTCTTGCGCGCTGAACGAGACTAGCGTCGCTAGCATTGCTTTCATACTTTTGTGCCAACGTGAGCTCTCGAAGAGAAGCGTGAGTCTGGTTTGCAATGAGCATTCCTGGAGCGCGTTGGAAGGTGCGCGGTTTCATGGGCGGTGGTCCGGTCCCGTTTCCTTGCCCCCGTGCGAAGAGAAGTCGACGCGAATGTATCGCTGGAATGCGTGGTCCTCTCCGGCAGCCGTCGCAGCACGGGCCCCCAGCTCCCGGCGTGCGGCTAACCCAAATTCGAGGTCCCCATTTTCTGTGACGGACGCTGATGGACGGCCAGGTCGGCTGCTGTCGGCCGCTAGCTTGGTGCGCATCGGCGGTTTTTATCCGTCACGCAGACACGTGACTTGAGGGCCAGCCCGACGGTAGTAGGTCGGCCTGTATACGCGTGATGTTTCTCTTCATAAGTTTTGTCTCAGCTTTAACCCGGCGTTGCGTACGCACCTTTCTTGTATGCAACGCCCGGAGGCCGCGGGTACGCCATTAATTTTTTTCGCTGCTCCGCGACACATCATCAGGAAGTGCGTGAATTTTTGCACCATGACGAAACGGGCGAATTTCTGGCGCAGTGTACCGCTGGCGCTGCCTAAGAAACTTTCAAGCCTCCGAGCTTCTCCAACTCAGCCTGCATAAAATGTACGTTGCATTTGCAGAAAGGATAGAAAATATGGCTCCGTGAACAGTATGCCGTTTGTCCTTGGCCTCTGCAACCGCACGCTGGTTACTATACTGGGCTGCACTGACAGTTATATGGCCTACTATGCTTCTTCTTTCTGGGGTTTTACGTGCAAAAACCAGTTGAATGACCCACTATGTTAAGCGTGAAGTGATTTTCACCGAGCATTGTGTAGCGCAACGATACCGTATGCCGTGCAAGAGAGATTAAGAAATATATTCGCGCCTTTTAGCTAGAACCGAAACCAGAAGACTCTAAATGTCCGGAGCACTGTTTTCTTTTACAATTGCCCGGAATGGCTGTGCATGCAGGTCACTCTCGCATTTTTGCGCCACCCTCCGACGAAAATGATGCATTGTTTAGGCATGCCCCATGGGTGTAAGCTAACGTTCGCGCGAACATATCTCTGCTCCCGAAGCTGCACCTCGACTATAGGAGGGGCGCCGTAGTTAGGAATCGACCTCGGTGATCGAACTTGCGGACTTCGCAGGCACTGCGGCGGTTACGTCGCCACAGATACGTGGAAAATGGCAAGTCATCGACGATGGGCACCTTACACGCATCGTGTGTGTGTGTGTCGGTTTCAAATATAGATAGGCCTTTCTTTGTCGCTTTGAAAACGATACAGAGATGGCTTGACCTGAACGTGGTCTCCCAGCGGGAAAGGGAGTGACCCAGGCACAAGAGGAAATGAGGCAGGGGTGACCTGAAAAGATTGAACGATGCGATTACGATTAGATAGCGAGCGAACGGCGAAAGCAATCTCTGGTTAATCGACTGAGGTTGCGCAGGCATTAAATGGTCGACCTTCTCGTATGACAAAATTGTTTCATCACAGACTCTAGATGCAAATGTGGCCGAGCTCACGTGTGGCCTTCACGGATGGCGGGGTCGTTATACGTGTCAATTTGGTGAGATTGCATCAGTACTAGTATCTGGGTATTTTGTCCTTGTTAATTGCTGTTCTGTCAGCGCAGCAAGACACTGGAGTCTTAATTCCGTAGCTCCCTCCGCATTTTATATAGCCACTTAAGCAGTCCTCACATAAGGTACAACATTTCCGTTCCGTCCGTCACAGGGCGCGCTCGCTCGGCGGCAATGGTTTCTTTTACGCAGATAGGTGTATTTACATTTACACTTTTGAGTCTGAGTTTTGAGTTTGAGTTTGTTCAACCACATTGTACATGAGAAATGTGCATTCGCGGCATGACGGGAAAAAAGCTGCATAGAAGCAGCTTGATGGGCTCCATCACCCCTAAAAGAAAACAAAAACAACAAGCACAGGCAGAAGAAAACAACAGTGCATAAAAGTACATATACATATGTGGTCTTTGACAAGAAACAGCGAATAAAACATTTACATAACACGAAAACTAGATGTTCTATAATTGTTGAAATGAACACACCATTTTATATAACTTTGTTTTTTGATAAAGTACTCAAGTTCTCAATTGTTAGTTTCCACCTATTTAGTACATTAGAAAGACAGAAACGAATAGTTTGAACCCCATAGTTAGTTCGAGGACATGGTACATACCAAATCTCTGTATGTCGAGTAGGACGACAGGCTGTATTAGGTTGCAAGGTAGCTAAAGTTATGTCGAGTAGGACGACAGGCTGTATTAGGTTGCAAGGTAGCTAAAGTACGTATGTACTATCGGCCAAGAAAGTGTACGGACCACGGGATCTCAGAAAACGCTAAATATCTGAGCAGCCTTTAAAAGTACTATAGCCAGTAAAACCGTACATCACGATGTTGCTCGCATATACCAATAGAGGCTGGAAATGGGAATACCAAGCTGCGTTTTGAGGCTGCGGAGATATTCAGCTTTTTGTCAGATTTCTTGTTCCGTAAATTTTTTGGTCGATAGTACGTACTGCCATTGTGTATTTCAGATTTAAAAGCCGACAAGAGCTGGTATTCGTAGCAATAATCAATTCTCACGATTCCGAACTTCTTAAACAATTCAGAGGTGTGCGCATTATAAGAGACACCTTCAATAGACCGTAATGCATAAGATAGGTGTATATAGCGACCCGTTTACATTGTGTTTTTACATCCTATTAGGATTTAATAAAGCGGACGGTACATTAAAGAACGTGAGGAGTGGGCATGATGCTAGGCCGGCACTAAAATATTCATACGATAAAGAAAGCCTGAGAAGCCAATCGCAGAATCGCTCGCACAGCGACTGCTTCGTGCTGTGCGACTCATTGCATCGCGCAAGATCGCAAACCCGTAGGCCGCGTGTGGCTTAGTCGACCTCTGCTAGTCACGAAGCCGAGAAATATAAGGTTCTAACTGTATATCGTCCAGAATGTGTCCCTGTCACAGCTGTCCCCGATTTGTCGTCGGCGCGAAGTCGATCGACGGGGTAGACAAGCCGGTTGGTCGTTCCATACGTAAGCGAGCACAGTGATAAGAGTCAGATTCGGGAGTAAACAAAAAAACAAGATATTTATCGGCTGATAAATACACACAGATGAATAAAATACAGTAATAAAAAAAACACAAGACATACTAACACACCTGAACTTAATGTAACACAATGATGAAGACAAATAAATACGAGCAGTGAACAGTAGATATAAAAATGAAACAGTGCGAGGATCAAATACACAAGAATACACTTAACAGTTTTCACTAAAACAAAGTTCAAGAGCAATCAAAGTTCAAAAGAAAACAAATGGTGTCATACGCATGGCCAGGCAGCAGCAGCAAGTCCATAAACCGTGGAAGTCGGTGCACAAAGCTTTCCCGAAGAATGCTGGCAGTCCGATCTTGTCGAGGTGGATGCGAATTGCTGAGCTGGTTTTCCCGGGAGTCTAGATCTGACGACTTCCCTCAAGCAGGTTGAGCTAACTTGAGGTGAACTACCGTGAGCTTCGTTGTAGACGCTGGTTTGACGTCTCGTACGTCAACAAGTTCCTCGGAGTTTCGACGGGGCCAGGCGGCCCAGGCGATACTGGACGGCACTAGCCCCCCGACGGCTTCTCAGCAGCGCATAGGTTCAGCTTCTAGACTAATCAGCAGGGCCCAAAACCTGCGCTTAAATAGCCTCTCCTTTCCCTAGTTCCCTATGTAGGGAAACTGCCGCTATGTAGAGTTCTCCTAATTCACGGCTCTTAGATCACAACAGTCTTGGCCGCGCCCTTTTTCACCATGGACGAAAAGCGGCAGATTCTCCTCTCTCCCAAGGTCAAGGGCCAAGGTCGAACCCGGCATACCACGCAGACGTACACGCACACTTCTGGGTCCGTAATCGCCGTGTCGCGTCTCGAATCGAGATGGCACCCCGTGAGGCCACGACGCTTTTGACGCCCGTAATTCGGCGTGTCGCTAATCAGCGTCAAAACCACTCTCAAAAATATGTCGCTCCGTGACAGTCGCTAATCGAAATTATACGCCGCATAGTGAGTGAACCACGTTTTTGGCGGCCGTTAATTGGCGTCAAAAACCAATCGAACTCTCGAAAATATGCCGCTCCGTGACAGTCCCCCTACACCGCATTGTATAGTCAGAGCAATACCACACGCGTCAGTGAACTCACCGCTAATTTCCTTCTTTCCTTCCCTCCTTTCTCTCCTGGTCATCTTTGTGTTCCCCTTTCCCGTTCCCCCGGTGTAGGGTAGCCAACCGGACGTTGTTCTGGTTAACCTCCCTGCCTTCTGCTTTTCTCTTTCCTCCTCGTCACCAACTATTGGTGGAGAGAAATAATACTTCAAACAAAATATGTCCACATGCAAGTGTTATACTATATTGGGGAAACGGGGGAGACGGGCAGGGTGGGCATGTATCGCGGCATGCGGGCATGATATTATTGTGCTAAAGAGGAGCTCAACCCGCCGTGGTTGCTCAGTGTCTATGGTGTTGGGCTGCTAAGCACGAGGTCGCGGGATCGAATCCCGGCCACGGCGGCCGCATTCCTATGGGGGCAAAATGCAGAAAACACCCGAGGATATTTAGTATGAAGTTCACCATACTAAATATCCTCGGCTGAAAAAAAAAAAAAAACATGTTAGCTCGCGAGGGCAAGAATTTGATATTTGTATTTTCGATTGCTTGTTCTTACTCAGAAGTGTATAATCGCGAACTCAGACAATTAGCTCTGCGAAATCAAAGTCAACTCAAACCAATTTGAGCTAATCTATCGCAGGCGAACCGAACCAATCTGCCTGTCTCCTTCACGCTAGCCGCCGAAAGATATAGAAATCAAGCGCACCATACTTAACCTAACCTAACTCAGGCGAGCACAATCTTCGGAAAGTCTATTCCCACGTTATGATACTTTGCTTCGGTGAGCTATCGTCCGGATTAAGCGGGAGGAGCCGGTGAGTCAGTGACCAGATTTAAGGTGGTGAGCTTTCGTCCAGGTGTGCCAGAAGTTCATGGACTTTGTCCCTTGAGTTTTTCTCCGGGAGCGTGAAAAGGTCGATGAGCGTTTGTCCAATCATACCGGCATTCTCGTCAACACCCGCCGTGGTTGCTCAGTGGCTATGGTGTTGGGCTGCTGAGCACTAGGTTGCGGGATCGAATCCCGGCCACGGCGGCCGCATTTCGATGGGGGCGAAATGCGAAAACACCCGTGTACTTAGATTTAGGTGCACGTTAAAGAACCCTAGGTGGTCCAAATTTCCTGAGTCCCCTACTACGGCGTGCCTCATAATCAGATCGTTGTTTTGGCACGTAAAGCCCCATAATTTAATTTTTTTTAAATTCTTGTCAACATAGCGAGAAACTGCGTAGTATTTTTGGGGTCAGCTGCTGTGCGTATAGGCCGCGCGTCGTCATGCTGCACCCAGCTGTGGCAAAAACAGTGGTGGCCGCTGCGCTGCATCAGTCACGCCGTGACAGCCCGTGCGTCAGGGGCGAGCTTGCTCGATCCCTGTCGCGGTTTTTGTCGCGCTTTCGGGCCGCCGTCCGCGGCACAAGATGGCTGCACCTGGCTTCTGCCGGCCTTCGGGCGACCAGTTTCATTTGGGTGGATTTCGGTCGCTGCCCCGGGCGTTTTCCTGGCCCTCCCGCTGCTACAGAGTTCAGCCACGTGCGCCAGGAGAGACCGCGCGTTCTTTCAAAGTCTCACTCGCGACTAGAGCGGCGTGGACCGGTCTCGCGTCTGAATTCGCGCAACCGCTGCAAGTGTGCGCACGCGGCCGCTGCCATGCCGTGCACCTGGATGAGTGTTTTAGCGCCAGCTGTAGTGGCTCTGCGGCTACGTCGTTCCGGTTGCCGACGCGCGTTTGAATCCAGACTGTGGCCGTCTTCATTCATATATGGTCTTTGGAATGCAGAGGAGCCGCTGTAGTGTGTAACAACCATATGAAGCCGACACTTACGCGAAGGAAAGCAAAGGGAAATCAACTGTTGCGTGCGTGCGTGTGTTTGCGTGTGTGCGTGCGTGCGTGCGTGCTTGTGTGCGTACGTGTGTGTGTGTGTATGCGTGCGTGTGTGTGTGTGCGTGTGTGTTCTTTTTTTTTGGAGGGGGAGGGAGGGGGGCGTAACGTTATCTACGGGTCAGGGCTAAATTTATGATAAACTTTATCTATTATGGAAGGGTATATAAGGGAAATAAAACTGGAAGAAAAGATAACTTTGCCGCCGGTGGGGGCTGAACCCACATAACACCGGTAGATGCTCTGCAATTGAGCTACGGCTGTCTTTGTGTCCATTTTCTTGGATATTTATAGGTACACCCGTGAGCAAAAGTATACGGAACACAAGGTCGCCAAAAAACGGGAATTTCTTCGTAATTAACAAGCATAAATTAACTGGCATTGATGATTACACTTAAAAGTTCGCAGTGTCAAGTTTGGACTGCAGTCCTCAATTTCAAGTTGCGTTCATAGGCAGAGGAAAAAATCGGCTTTTTCGCGCAACCCCTGGTCCGTATACTTTTGCTCACGGGTGTACATGAATTGATAGCGCTAGATTGTAAATACATGTAGCCACGACGACTGCCGGTTTTCGCACGTGTGAGTCAGTGAGAGAGAGTAAGATAAATTAGAGGGAAAGACATCGAGGTAACGAAGGCCCCTGCACGTGGGAGAGGAGGAAAGAAAAATAAGGAGACAAGGGGAGTCATTGTGGGGCGCACCGCAAGTGAATGATCACACACATATATTCACACGAGCTCATCTAGTCCGGTTGTCTTCAAAAAGGGCATTAGTGTTTGCGTGCTACAGTTGCTTGGCCAAGGTCTAAGCGGCTGATGAACCTAAGCGCAGAACATTCATCGACCGTCGAAAGATGGAAAGTGGCACAGAATGTGTCCTATAGTTTCGTCACATCCGCAAGAATGGCAGGCGGCGCTGTTGGCCATTCCCATGATGAATGAATAAGCGTTCGTAAATCGTACGCCCAATCCCATCCGACACACTAAAGGTGCGTATGTGTGAACATGCGCCATTAGCGCTCACGTTACACAACTATTAAAATTAAATTCTGGGGATTTACGTGTCAAAACCATACGATTATGGTGGACTTCGAATTAATTTTGACCACCTGGAGTTATGTAACCCGCACCCAATGCACAGTATACACGGGCGCTTCTGCATTTCGCCCCCATCGAAATGCGGCCGCCGTGGCCGGGATTTGAACCCGCGCCCTCGGCCTTTGCAGTGCAACGCCTAAGCCACTACGCCACCACGGCGGGCACACAGCTATAGACGGCCTGGATGATCGTGCAGGTCTCTCGAGGATAGACGAAGCTTGCGGTGAACCACGCGACTCCTGTCGACTGTTACCACGTACACGTGTCAGTTCGCTCGTGGCACGACAGGGGCGCACTTGATAATCGGCCGAATCACGGCTATAGGTGGTGTGAGCAGCCGCCCGATTTAAAGGGTTCAGCCTTATCCGCCCATCCATCCATCCGACGGTTTTGCCGAGGGCTATACGCGCATGTCCTCAATCATTTGTTTCGATTCGTCCCCATTGTTACAATGTTGTCTGCAAAGTTCAAACCGAAGGTTGCTGAGATATTCGCCGTTGGTCCTCACTCCTAAGCCTCCCCAGTCTAAGAGCTTGAATACTTCTTGTAAGCATGCAGTGAAAAGCATTATAGAGATTGTGTATCCTTGCCTGACCCATTTCTTGATAGGTAACTTTCTACTTTTCTTGTGGAGAACCAAGGTAGCTGTGGAATCCTTGTAGATATTTGCGAAGATATTCACGTATGCCTCCTGTACTCCTTGATTACGCAATGCCTCTATGACTGCTGGTATCTCTACTGAATCAAATGCCTTTTAATAATCTATATGAAAGCCATATATAGAGGTTGATTGTACTCCGCAGCTTTCTCGATTACCTGATTGATGACATGTATGTCATCCATCGTAGAATATCCCTTCCTGAAGCCAGCCTGTTCTCTTGTTTGGCTGAAGTCAAGTGTTGCCCTGATTCTATTGGAAATTGTCTTAGTGAATATTTTATACAATACTGAAAGCAAGCTAATGGATGTATAATTCTTCAGTTCTTTACCGTCACCCTTCTTATAGATTAGTATAATGTTGGCGTTCTTCCAGCTCTCTGGTACACTTGAAGTCGTGAGGCGTAGCGTATAAAGGGCCGCAAGCTTTTGAAGCATGATATCTCCTCCATCTTTGATTAAATCGACTGTTATTCCATCTTCTCTAGCAACTTTTCCCCTGGTCATGTCTTGCAAGGCCCTTCTAACTTCATCGCTAGTTATAGAAGGAGCTTCTATATCCTGTTCCGAGAAACTTAACCAAGAAAGTAAAGGAGTGGGCTTGAAGATTATTATGCAGAAGACAAAGATGATGTTCAATAGCCTGGCAAGGGAACAAGAATTCAGGATCGCCAGTCAGCCTCTAGGGTCTGTAAAGGAGTACGTTTACCTGGGTCAATTACTGACAGGGGACCCTGATCATGAGAAAGAAATTTACATAAGAATAAAATTGGGTTGGAGTGCATACGGCAGGCATTGGCAAATACTGACTGGGAGATTACCACTGTCGTTGAAAAGAAAAGTGTACAATCATTGCATTTTACCAGTGATAACATACGGGGCAGAAACTTGGAGGTTAACAAAGAAGTTCGAGAACAAGTTAAGGACCGTACAACGAGCGATGGAACGAAAAATGTTAGGCCTAACGTTAAGAGACAGGAAGATAGCGGTGTAGATCAGAGAACAAACCAAGATAGCCGATATTCTAGTTGACATTAACAAAAAAAAAAAATGGAGCTGGGCAGGCCATGTAATGCGTATAGGATGGATAACCGGTGGACCATTAGAGTTACTGAATGGATACCAAGAGAAGGGAAGCGCAGTCGAGGACGGCAGAAAACTAGGTGAGGTGATGAAGTTAGGAAATTTGCAGGGGCAAGTTGGAATCAGCTAGCGCAAGACAGGGGTAATTGGAGAACGCAGGAAGAGGCCTTCGTCCTGCAGTGGACATAAATATAGGCTGATGATGAGATGATGATGATACCCGCATGTCACCGCATGTGTTCAGATGCCGAATTCACGGCGCTTTTCATTCGTATACATGCTGTTTGCCAGTGGCCAGCTGCCTTCGGTAATTACATTCCGAGTATCGCAATTGCCAGCCACCTGTTCTTACGAACAGTTCTGTTCATAAGTGCTCTTCTTGTGAGTATGGGTCAGGATTTCTCCTCGAAAGCGGCTGATTGCGTTACGGGGTGGTCAGGGTGATAGCATATATAGCCGACGCAAGGCGGGACCCGTAACTGTCTGCGCGTGCGCCTATTTGTTACCATTGGGCCGGTTCCATGCTGACGGCTTCAGCTGTCGTCGGGAAGGCACCTTATGCGGGGCTTCCTCGTAATTGATCACGCTTCGGGTTCTCATTTTGGCACACGCCAGGGAAGCCCTTTTCTTGTGCTCGGAAAAAAGAAATAATAAAGACGAGGACGTTGCTTGTTTTTCTTTTTACTCGTCGTTTGTTTGCCCTTGGCGCTGGAAAAGCCGCTCAGCTCGTACAGCACTGCCGCATACGTGCGTGGCTTATTAATCCCGAATCGGTGAGAATGACGGGAGGAGAGGCCGCTCCCAGGTGGGCGGCCGCTCATCTATACTCCGAGGCGTATGTCCCGTGCGACCGCTATTACAGCTCGCCTGAAGGGCCCTGCAAGGGCGCCGCCGTGTGAACTGGCCGCCGCCACGGGCTGCAGCGAGCAGTGGAGGAGGGTGGGGGTGTGAAAACGTCCCGAGAAAGTGGGCGATGGGGTGCGAGACCGGATAAAGGAATTTGTGCCGGCTTGTGGCTTCTTCGGCGCAATTGCGCCAGAGTGACCCGAACGCATGCCCTCACCTCCGGGCGCCGCACGAAAGGGCCTATACAGTGTATACACGGCCGGCGGCTTGCTTTACACGTTGGGCCACCCACCCGTATAGATCAGGAGCTCCGCTTCCGGGTTTTACTGCTGTCTTTCTCCTCCAGCTAACCGCATGGTCGCCGTCAGTCTTCATTTCGTCCTTCGGTCTCACGCGTCGTGGTGACCTGACGTAGCATCAGGTAAACTTCTACAGCGTGAGCGCGAGTTCTTCGCTGCCATTCATTCTGAAAGAGATCAAACCAACTAAAATGTGGCCCAGGGCCGGTATTTTGTAGCGATGCGTTATGACTTATTCTATACTAGTCTTATCATCCACTGCTCACGGCCGGCTGATCCCGTTGATAACGCGAGCGGACCGTCGCTCTGACCACTGACAAAGCGGGATAAACGCGAAAAGGCATTAGCATCGGAAAGGCATCGCTAGAAAATACCAGCCCAGTATCTGTTTTTTTTTTCTTTCTTTTTTCCCACTCTTAAATCCTGAAAGCGCGGCTAAAGAGGGACAGGATGAGAGCTCGCTAAAAAGCCAGGGCGACAGTTGTCATCGCGTGCGGCGTGGCCTGTCAGGGCACGCGCCAGTCGAGCCCAGCTAAACGCGCGTAGCGTTCTCTTATTGTATACGCACGAGTAGCAGTATTGTAGATCGTGATAGTATGAACGGTGCCACTACGAATGGTATATTATAGTACTATGATGTTAGGCAGGACATAGCATTTCCCAATGTGACGACGATGCACTTCATTTGAGGTAGAAAAGTCCTATGTTACATGTGCGTGTTATGAAAGCTGCATAGAGCAGTATAAAACTTGTTTGGCATTTGGTTGGTCCATGTGATCGTGTATGGTTGTCCTGCGCTGGGCGCGACTGAGCAGACGTTGCCATCTATTCTGAACTTGATTTTCGGTGCGGTGACAAGATGAAAATCTGTGTACAGGCTATCTGCAGCGCGTGGCCTATATAGTGATTGTCTAGAGAATTCCGCAGTCCTTTTTTTTTTCCCCTTTTTTTTTCCAATATCTCACCACTCAGGTATTGACTGGCTTGAAAACAATTCAGATATATTTACAAGTGCGTTTCCAATATGTCAACCCTTGTAAAGGAGATAACTTATAGCTCTCGTGGAGGGCATAGCTTGTAAATGCAGCCACAGCGACCGTAATCGCAACCTTTGTCCTTGCGTTTTCCAAACGCAGCGGCTGTGCCGCGGCGGGAGACCGTTGGCTTGCCGTCAACGTTCCAGCGGGGTGCGCTCGAAAAGCGGAGTGCCTATGGTTTTTTTTCCTGCGTACTCGTGTAACCGTCATCGCTCCACTCATCGCTGTTCAGCATTGACCGACTGTAGTTTATTCAGCAATAAGAGCCACAAAACCCCCGTAATCCAGTGTGAACTTACACTACACAGTCGCGACGATGGCTGCGGTACTTCATCTCACCCTTATCTCCGTGTGTTTTGCAGTAATCCTGTGATAACCCCGCGAGCAATTTGTGCAAACCTCGTTACACCGCTTCACCTGTGCACACCAATAGTGTGCGGCTGAAATCGATTTCGACCATCGCTTCGTGCCAGGAAAGAGAACGCTTGTACTTGTCAAACAAATTCCTAGCCACTGGCATCGCCTGTACTTGCGTGCGTGCGATTAATGCACTTGCATCCGTACTTCGGCTTAATTAGGCGACACTCACTAGAAGGGAGAGGTGCAAGTGTGAGTCAACCTCAGCTGGCGTCGCATTCTTCATTCCCCCTGTAGTCGTCGCTTTCCAACGCTAAGCACTTTTTTAACTTCAGTTTCAACAGAACCTTTAGTGAAATACGCCAGCGTGTGGTGACTGGTTCCCTGGAAATCACGATGTGCGTGTATTATAATAGTGCGTGTATTTATAATACACGCACGTATAATATCCTTGCTATTGATGTACAATTGTGGTGACGATATAGCACCAGATTTTTTTTTCTACATCGCCTGTGAGGTGGAATTCTGGAAGATACGTGAATTACTTTCATGAGAGATCGCAATGTTCAAGTTACTAATTACAAAGATTCGGTAATTATTTTTCTCGTTGTTCAGTTTAAGGCATACATTACAGTTAGAAATTGAAGCCCACCAGTAGAGGAGTTGGGTCTATTTAACAGAAATGGTATGACTAGCACCACTTTCGAGATATACGCCCCCAAAATCTGCTAAATAATGCCTTGGCGTTCCAGTTGCGTTACCTAAGTGCCCGACATGTTACCTTGGCGGGGCTATGGTTATTAATCTTATAGTAAGGCTACTACAAGGAAGCTCACTGAACGCATTAAATTTGCATTTTTAATCATATTGATAACGCCAGAGGGGAAGAAGAACACCACGACACCACAACTTTCTTTTGGCGCGTATACGGTAATTTAGATCCAGGCTAAAGCCGATATACGGCTTCGATCCAGGCTGAAGCGGCCTCATTGAGATGGGAGCAAAATGCAGACAGAAACGCTTGTGTACCGTGCCATTAGGAGAGGGGGGGGGGGGGGGGGGGGCGTGCTACAAATTATTCCAGGTGGTCACAATTAATCTATGGCGTGTCTCATGATCAGATCGTGGTTTCGGCGCGTACGTATGGCACAAGGATTTAAGGTCGGTGAGTTGAACGACGAAATCTTACCAACGTTGTAAGATGGCGAAAAAGCGCATCCTCACAGTTTTACTGCAATTGTTAGTTTAAAAAATAAGCACTTGTTACAGCCCACGCCTTGCTCCCGGAAGTACCACCTCCAACAGTTATGCAATAGCTACACCCCCCCAATCAAACACACGCTATTATGTACTGAGCAGAATATCGCCTTAAATATTCTGAGCACTGCTGGCTTGCCACAATCTCGTTGTAGTTGCAACTTCGCAATGTTGCGCAGCTGCATGTTCGCCAAGTCACCTTGCCGCCATGGCAAAACGTAGATTTCACGCTGCCCTGGCTCTCATGCGCCATAACAGAGCCTATAGTTGCGCACGCTGAAGAAAAAGGAGGCGACGAGAAGCGCTCGCAAATAGGGCCGATAAGCGAGGAGTCAGCGATAAGACAACCGGCAACCTGACAACGGGGCTGCTGCCACTAAGCGGTGCGATAGCGGGTCCGGTTCCGTGCGCCCGATAACGCCATCTGCAGCCGAGGACGTCGATAACGATAAGCTGTCCCCTCCTTGCTATCCTACCAAGCCCGGAGGTCACTGGCGATAAAGAGGCTTTTTTTTTTTCTTATCGGCGAGGCGTTGAAGCAAACTAACGCTCTGGCTGATAACGCGGAGGTTGCACTAAGGGAGGAGGTTATTTTTCCTCCGTGGGCTTGTTGTCGGTATCTTGACGGCAGAGGCTATCTCGGTCGTGCAGTCAGCTGGACCCAGTTTCTTTCGCTTCGGTCCACGTCGCGCTGTTTAATTGCGCGTTCGCACTCTGTGTGGAGCCAAACTGGGTCACTCAAGTCTGCACACAGGGGGCGCCGTGCTCGACTGCGGAGCACGGATCTCGCACCAGGGCTCGCCGGCGGTGGTCTGCGCTTGTGCCCGCGTCCGGTAGCCATCAAGTTCCTACGTTAGGCGAGCGTCACTTTTGCAAGGCCACAAAATGTTTGCACGGGTTTCATTTATGTTTGTCTTGTGGTGGCTACGAGATCGAAACTGATGCTTTCCGTAAGTCAATTAAGCGTGCAGGCTTTCATAAAAGCACAGTTTTCTCTCGCCAATAAAACATTCTTTGGAACAATTTATGGAAAAACCATTGCTCGAAGGAACAGTGGTTGAAGAAACATTGCGTCGAGCACACCGAATCAGCAATGGAGGAGCATAAAACATTTATTAACAGAAATTGAAAGACGCGTGTAAGGAATACTTCTGCTCCAACTTTGCTTCCAGTCTAACGCCGTCGAGCATGGATCAGTGGCATAATTTTAAGTATTATTTCAGCGCACGTAAATAGATGCTTAGCCACTCGTTTCACCCCTTACTTCTTCTACAAATAGCGCTACTTCGGTGACTTCAAAAGTGAATGTTAAACTGCATGTTAAAATTGTGAATGTTAAACAGTTTTAGGGCTTGCTCAAAGACAAGATAGAAAGAGTACTGGGTACGTGTTCCTGAACGATCACTTTCGGCGATACTGTCGCCTTCGCGTCACGTAGCCCTCAACCAGCCAATCAGCTCATCCGGTTTTGCTTAACCAGCCAGTAAGCGCGCACTGAAAGTGACATCACCGAAAGCGATCGTCCAAGAATACGTCACTTGAAGAATGCGCCGACTCGAATCTCAATTAGCTTGCTCTCCGTGTTTTAAAGCGAACGGCTTTCTTTGGCTCTTTCGGCCGTTTTTGTGGTTGGTCGGTGGTAGATGGCCGGTGGTAGGACTCGGCAAGAAAAACGCTATCGCGCTTCATCTCTCGCTTGCTCCCTCTCTCTCGCCCTCTCGTTCGCTCGGTTCGTTCGCTCGCTCGCTCATTCGTTCGTTCGTTCGGGCTATTCGCTTACATTGACAATCATCGTCGATGCTTTCTATACAGTTTTTTCATCGTGCAACAATCATTACTTTTTTCATCGTGAAACAACAACCTTGCTCACATTTGACGAGTAGTGAAGAGAGACGCCCTTAATAGTCCAGCATGTCCATTGTTATTGCTCGTTTCTTGAAGGCACGCATACGCATTCGCGTCCCTCGCCCTGGCTGAAGCATCGAGGGGCGTTGGCCGCTCACAGTGATGACGTTCGCGACATAACGAGGCAAAATCATGTATTATTTTTGCATATAAAAAAAAGTTCAACGTACAGTGGTGAACACTGTTAGGGTGAACACCTCATTAGTATTCACAACCCTATAGCAGTTGATGTTTAGCACAAAATAAGGAAAACTATTATTTCTTTTATTGGCGTCATCATTAGGCGTCGTATTCGGCACATTTCCCTCCTGAAGTAGAAGGTATTTCGAAGCTATACCAACTTGAATACTAATGAGGTGTTCACCCTAACAGTGCTCACCACTGTACATACGTGTTTTATAATGTAGAGTTGTTGTTTCAGCAGCGACTGGGTCATTTCATGTGTGTGGCGTCTTGATACTCCAATGATTTCCGTTGCCTCAGCTTTCGCTGGCAGTCCTGCCTTACTGGATTTTTTTTTCTGACACCCACCACGTGAGTCGTGAACTCTGCGTGCGCTTTCTTTTTCATTTTTTAAGAGAATCTTTGTAATTAGTTACTTGAACATTGCGATCACCCATTAGGGCTCTTATTCGCAGCTTCATAAGCTGCGTGTTAGCGCCGTCTGCGACTTTTCATCGCCGAACCGATCTTCCTTTATCACACCGATGGCCGAATGGTGGCCAATGAGGAAACGCTCTTACACGGGAGAAGTTAGTATATAATACGGGCCCTGTCGTGACTGGGGGTCGCGGTAAAGCCAGGAACCCTTTACTCGTAGGCATGAGGACGTCCGAAAAAAGGAGCGAAAAAAAGACTACACCTTTCAGCAAGTAGCAGATTCTAGTGAGAGCTCTTACTGGGAGCTACTGCTTGCTGCAAGATGTAAATAAACCTTGTTCGGCTGTCCTTATCCCTATGCCTGGAGGGTTCCTGGCTTAACTGCGACGCCGAGTCACGACAGCCCAGAAGGGGGCAGAGCCTTGTTGATCGTCCAGTGTTTTCTGATTTCGATGGACGCACAAATTAATATATGAAGTTTAAAAGTGCTCTCATTGCATATTTGGCAACTACCATGCGAGGCACCTAGGCCCGGATAACGTGACGATTGTATTCCAATGTCATTTCTTTTCGCGCTTCGTCAGTAGTACCAGGGTGCTCCTATCACGTTATCATCGGTCTCGGCCGGCCGTGAATGGTGAGTGATAAGAAAGGAATAGAATCGAGCGAGAGGGACCATTTCCTTATACCGGTCCTAGAATCACTTCCTTACGTGCTAAATATGGTTTGGAGAAATAACCTCAAGTATGTATTCGCAGAATGTGCTGCCTACAAGCATCATAAACGTACGGCGCCTGTCGGACAGAGAGCGTCTTCGTATATGTCAGTGGTGATGGTGAAGCTTTGTTCTTGAGTTGAATAACTTCACTCTCTACGCGAAGTCGGCGTTCATTTTTACAAAGCCACGCAGGTGCGAGAAGACGACCACATTGCTCTCACGTTTCCAAGTACTGCAAGCTTCCGGTTCATCGGGCGAACGGAACAAAGTTTCAGCAAGCTACCAGCCTCACGTGCTTGCCGCCATTGGCGGCTATCTACACGCTTGCCGTCTCTGCGGTTGTGCATGGGCCGCTTCTCTCGTATCGACGCCGCTTTTTTTGTATGCGTGTCTCAGTCTCCTGGGGATATCGTATGACTAGCGCGTCGAGGTTTTCGCCTTCTTGCTTTGGTGCGTAGACAGAGTGCTATCTGTATCTTGACGACTCCTTTCTTCTCTCTTCTTTTCTTCAAGAGTCCAGATAACTGCTTCGGGATTTTAGATGGGAATTTGACGATGCAATAGCGACGAAGTGGTGCGCTGGTAGCACTTCTTTCAGATAAGGGTGCACGTCGTCCGGGGAGTCCCAAAACGAGTCTCTGTGGTCGAGACCGAACGCGACGAGGCATCGGGCGCGCGCCGCTGGAGCGTCGGTAACTCTAGGAACCACTATACAGACGTGCTGCTGTTCGTGTTTCCCACTCGAGTTGCCGACGACTGAGTCGTGCTGTCGCCACAGAAGCAGCGCGAGTGCTGGGAACGCACGTCCGCTGAGCAGCTTCATTTTATTCTTTGTATTTAGGCTGACCGATGTTACCTACACACACTGTTTAGTTATAGCGCAAAGAAGCACACGTGCGGTGGTGAGGGAACCTATCCTATTAGCCCTTTAAGCACTGAATGGACAGGTTTTTCTTTCTTTCTTCTTCTTTTTATTTTTGCAGCGGTTGCTCTCATGTCGCTGTTTGTGGTATAGGGTGTCCTTTGAATTAAAGTAGAAAGAAGGCTAAGCGGAAGGTTGACACGTTCGTTGCAGGTATGGCCTGCATAGCGAACATGAATGTCTGGCATAACAAGAATTCAGTCATGTACGGAGGATTCTGGAAACGAAAAGATTTTAGGTGTCTTTCCACTCTCGGAGTACCGCGTATTCAGTAAGAAACCTTCGGCGTTTCTTGCATGTCTTGGAACAACTGCGACGAATGGCGCATCGTATTATTCTATTCCTCTCACGTCCCTGTGCCGAAGTTATTACTCAAGCAGCAGCACTTGACAGCAAGCCCCGTATCTGGTGCTGAATTTGATATGTCGTGCAGGTCTATGACAAGGCGACAGTATCGCTTATATATACAGCAGAAAAGGAGAATGAAAAACAAATGCTATCAACACTACAGCAGCAGTTCTCATTCTAGTGACGCTTGCACGGCACGTATACCCTTCACTCGCTACTACAACGGTGAAAATACACTATTTGGTTAGTATTTGTGCGGAATATCGTAAGATTACTATTGCTTGTTTGGGATAAACAGCTGTTACAGAAGCAGTTTCTTTCAGTCGAAGGGAAGGTCGAGCCATTTCTTTCTGGATCTATCCACAGCAACCCCCTGTTAAGGTTTTTTAACAGTTACTCAGTTTATCCACAGGTAAAATACTTCGTAATGGCCTCAAGTGGCGGAAATTAAACGAGAGTCCGACACGTACTACGGCGTTCCTCGTGGACGAACTGGTTTTAGGGCGTTAAAACCTGTCAGTAATTCCTTAGTGCGACTGCTGAGACTAACATCGATCCCCGTGAGATGAGCCGTCACAATGCGACTCCCGCAACTGGCAGCGACCATGTTCCACCTCTCCTCACGCTGGGGACGCCACTGATCCGCAACCTTTGCGAGATTTCATTCGTCCGTTAAACGGGCATGTTTTTCTAAACCCGCTGTTAAATTATATCAAAAGTTGGAAGTATTCTTTACAAAACCCAATACGTAAAAGAGAAATGAGACATGTCCGCCGCTGTGCCACAATTTTGTGAAGCATCACGTGTGTCCGAGCAGCCCTCGTATAAAGGCGCTGGCTGTTTCTCGTCAGGTATCCCTAAATGAATCTTAAACAAATGAACATCCGAAAACTTCATTGCGTCATGCGTTTGTTTAACTTTTTTTTTATCTCGAGGTAAAATCTTATATGCTCTTTCGTTCAACGAATGTCTGAACAATGTTATTGCTCCAGTGAGAGAGAGAGAGAGAGAGGGGGGGGGGGGGGGGGAAGATGCTAAGTTTAATGAGATCTAGGTGTTGGCCTGGTTGTCGGCCTGGCGTGATCTTAAGGAGATTGGTGAGAAATGTGGTATCACATTTCAACCATTTCAACTCCATCGCACTGATGCGTGACATTCTGATGCGTCCAGAGTGACATTCCCATGTTTGCCACAGTTGGCGGGAAACCACTGAACACAGCGCGCAGCGATGGATTTCCCAGGCGTTTATTGCGCATGCGCCTGATGTCACTGACGAGCTTCTCCTGTGTACGTTGTGACTACAGTTGCTGCAGGGCCGCTCGTGAGTCAGAGATAGAACAGTTTGGTCCAGAATATAATGAAAGGCTGCCCGCAGAGCAGCTAGTTCAATGGCTGTAGCTGAAGTCCGGTAGTTAGCGGGGCACATACAGCATCTACTCACTGACGGAATCTAACACCAATTGCCGATGACGTGGATGACTGGGCCATCGGTACAGATTTGACAGTGAGTACTGCAGCGCTTGTTAATGTGAACAAGAGCAGAATGTGTTATTGATGGCCCAATAATACTTATTATACTCAAGAACACAGACAATTGGCGTGACGATCGACCTGAGAAGGGAGTTTCCACGTTGGTCCGTCGGCAGAGAAGGGCTCTCAGTGGGAGCATGTCCTCAGGATCGCGCAGCTTGAGTCAAGTGACTTACCTGGTACTCGCAGCAAAACGCATGCGAGCTCGAAGATGCTCCGGTATTCTCAGTTGTCGCAAAAGAGCGAGAGTAACTGACGGTGCAGCCGTCGCGCAACAAAGTGCGTTGTGAACAATGTGGTGATGAAAGCTTAACTCCATGTGTGGGCTTCAATGCGAGCGGTTTGACAAGCACAGCGGTATCTCGCAATTTGAAATATATGCTTCCTCAATGGGAAAAATGCACCAGGAAAGACTGTTAAGTGGAACAGCAATGCATTTCACGGCACATTTTGAGTCCACATTGCTCGAAACTGGTGCAAGGCACATAGCTTATAGCAAAAGCTTATGCCTTGAGAACTGGCTTACTTGAATTATGCAACTACAATTTGTTCCACAAAGATAATAATTTGAAAATTATTAGCTCATCTATTATTTGTAATTGCAATGGTCATTTATCGCGCAAATTATGATGCCTGAGACAGCTGTGAAGTTTGGTCCGCAAGAATTTTCATTTTGACTCGATTCCCCAATTTTTTAACGATTGTTGTCGAAGAGACATACGATATAATCTCCATACGTAAAAATTTGAGATTAGGAAAAATAGCTCGACCAACACCTGCTGTGGCTACGTCTGTTTTCGTGTGCCAATAGGTTGATTGATTTGATATTATAACGTAAATGTTAATGGTGCCTGTCATTCTTACCTCTTTCGAAGTCCAGTCACTCTCTTCACTCTTGATTTATGCTGGGGGGATGCAATCGAAGAGGAGGGCGCTTTAATTTTTTCCCGAATTCTTTATTCAGACACCGAAGGTGATTCCGTTTGAGTCCGTACCAACATCGTTAGCATCATTACGACTTCAAAAGCGCCGCGCCTGCGCGTACACCTTCGCGCTCAAGTGGCAGGGGTTGCCGTCGCTCAGTAATTTAAAGCGCTCGAGATGCGGATGATACGGAACAAAGAGCGATGGCAAGATCTCAAGTGCGGAGCGAGGCGAGGTTGTTCGAACCTGTTTCGTTCGGGTCTTCAAATGCGTGGTTATATTAATTAGAAGCCGCGGGTTATGGACGGTGATAGAGCGGTGCCAAATCGGGGGCAGGTCTCACAGGGCCGCCCAGAGGCAGTTGTACGCATGGACACCGCGACCACAGGGCGCATATCGCACGGGGACGGGAAAGGGGGGTCCTCGCGGCCGATCTGCATCGGTCCCCGCCCTGTGAGACCTTTCGGGGCGCTACCCGCGGTCGCCACAAGTTCAACCGACTGCCTTGATCGCGCGATACGACTGTACCAACGCGATTGCGCAACCACGTCCACTGACAGGGCGGGAAGCTCGACGGGGATCGCCAGATAGGGGGTCCTATCTTTATGATGGATTACCTCAACACCTCATATCACTGTGCGTCTTTTGGCATCTCCGCCTAGTCCCGGGCGCCTGTCTCTCGCGGCCTCGGCGTGCACCCGCCGGCTTTGCTGTCGCCAATGCCGCCGCACACGGGAGCGACTGTGCAGCTGGACACCGTCATTCCTCAGGTTTCGACAGTGCTCTTATAGGCGCCATACACGTCGGTGAACGGACAATGACGGCGCGTATAATAAGCGCGATCGATTTCAGAATCGCGGTCACGCTGGACGATGAACAAAATAAACTTGTCTAGTAGTATGCCTGCCTACGAGAGCATTATCAGTGACGCTGTGTGTGTTTGAGGTGGTAGTGCATACTGAACAAAGGAAGCGCAGATAGTATGTACCACCTGTATTTATTTCTTTTCCGAATAGATTTTTTTTTTAATTGCGCGTACCATATAGCGCAAGTCGGCCTCTTATGGTGGATCACCTGAAGAGACGGACATTATTTGCAACACTAATCGCGATGTCCAGCTCGCAAATTCACTCATTAACTTTTGGATCGTTCACGTTGGCATACATGTTAAAATCGGATATTGAAGCCGAGCACTGGTGAAGACATGCTGCTGAGCCGAAATAAAAAGACTAGCGCCACTTTCGAGGTGTCCGTTCTAAATATGTGCTGCACCAATTGTATGTAAGACTGAGTTTGCCTGGACAACGGGTAATTTATTATATGCTGACGGATGTCGATCGGAGGCCATGCTGGTTATGTAGCACAGCTTGGCAAGCAATGTGAATGGTATTACTCGGCAGCATGCTTGCATGTATGCCTGCCAGAGGCACATTGTTCATTATTATGCACATAAGCTGCAATTCCATAGACAGGGGGATGCTGATGTTCTTTTTGTGCTGCAAACGTTTACATGTCTTTGTAGCGTACATAACCTACTGGTTTTTAAGTTATTGACGATGTGTTATTGGATTAGGTAGTCTGAACACTTGTAAGTCGCCCGACGTGCTAAGTGACCCCGTAAATATTGGATAACCAATATCACGTCGACGACTTCACTATGAGCTACCATGAATCCGTTGCGCTGTTGAACCCGAGGTCGCGGGCTCGATTCCCGGCCATGGCGGTCGCATTTCGATGGGAGCGAAATGCAAAAGTGCTCGTGTACATTGGTGCACGTTAAGGAACCCCAGGTGGTCAAAATTATACCGCAGTACCCCTTAACGGGGGCGCCATACTATCAGATCGTAGTTTCGGCACGTAAAACCTCAAAATTTAATGAGTATTTGGTATTAGTTTCCAGCGCAGTTAACCTCTTGACCACAGGGACGGACAGATCAGCCGCGCGACAGGCGACGAGGTTGCTCTGTCTTTCACCAACATGCAGGTCACATTTCGGTGTAGCATCCGCCCCAGTGGGGTGCCTGGTCGCACCGACAGGAGCTAAGAACGCAGCGGATA
The DNA here is from genome assembly GCF_013339745.2 of Dermacentor silvarum. Taxonomy (NCBI): domain Eukaryota; kingdom Metazoa; phylum Arthropoda; class Arachnida; order Ixodida; family Ixodidae; genus Dermacentor; species Dermacentor silvarum. The sequence goes on along the minus strand of NC_051154.1, from coordinate 122,485,125 downwards.
GCTGACGATCGCTGTGAAAATCTCCTTATATACGCCGGCAAGCCGCGGGTTACTTCGCTTATCCGGTGGAGAGCTATTCCTGTATATTGTGCGCTTCTTGCTGCGGAAACGTACGCTCGGTCCCGCTTGTGTTGTGCACTATGCACTGTGGCGGCGCACCGTCGAGAAAGCGACGGGGCACTCCGCCGTGCGATGTTGGTGCGTCTCTTAGCGACGGCTCTCGAGGTATAGGGCTTCGATTTCGCCTGCAGCGCGCGCGCGATTAGGATCGCGGAAAAGGGAGAGTGGGAGAGGCACTCTTTATCGCGGTACGCACGCCGGAGAACGAGCTCAACGGCGCAAATGTGCCTTGTCGATGAGATAAGAGACCGGCGGGAAGGGGCAGCGTCGCTCGTTGCACCGCAATCGCGCTCGGTCGATCTCGCGGAGCGATCGATGCGAGCTGCCAAGTTCGCGTCGCGATTCCCCACCACAGCCGCGCCTGTCCCGCCGTCGGGTCGGTGCCGCGATGCTTTCCCTCGTGGCGCTGTCGACGAGCCTACAGCGTGAAGCCCGGCGATCGCCGTCCAACACGACCCTCTGTGCCTTTGTGCTTGCAGTCTCTGGGGCAGGGGCGAGGGGGGCGATGCCACATGGGAACTGCATGCGACGATGCGCGACTAAAGAAACTGCTGCATTCGAGGACGGGGATGCAGGCGAGCATCTCTTATGTGGCTGTTTGCCACGGAATACACTGTATATGGCGGTGGTATATAGTCGTGACGGCGAAATATGAGCGACCGTGGAGGCTGCAAGTTTCGTTGAAGATGAAATGATATATCATACAGAATAACGCTTTCGCGCAGCACACCCATCGTCACGCCAAACGCCGCTATACCGAGGTCGCCAGATTGCCATCGAGTGCAACGCGTTTGCTTTACACGAATCAGCACGAACACGCTTGAGTGTCTCCCCACTAAGTCGTTCAAGCTGCTATAGAATGATACGTACGTCCACAAGAAGGGTTATCACGTTCATCAGCAAGTGATTCGCATCTTTGTCACGTGCATGGTCACTAAAATAATTAACTCCCGACCCGCCGCGGTGGCTCAGTCAGCTGAGGCGTTGCGCTGCAGAGCACGAGATCGCGGGATCGAATCCCGGCCGCGGCGGCCGCATTTCGATGGAGGGGCAATGCAAAAACACCCGTGTGCTTGCGTTGTAGCGCACGTGGTCAAAATTAATCTCGAGCCCTTCACTACGGCGTGCCTGATAATCAGAACTGGTTTTGGCACGTAAAACCCCACAAAGAAAAAGCAGAAGAAAGAAGATAATTAAGTCCCGTTGAGTATATATATATATATATGGTTGCACTTAGTTCAAGGTTAGTAGCACGTGTTTTTCTGTGCTACTATAATCTGTCCAATATCAGCCTATAGGCCAGTTTTGGACAGGTGTTTGATTTTCTCTGATATTGACGCACGTAGATTATTGGTGAGCTTCAGAGAACGTGATCAAGCGTGCGCTAACGGGTCATCGACTGAGATTTTTTTCGTGTTCGCCTGTTTCATGTTTAGCTGTAATTAAACTTTTAAGTGAATGTTTACTGAGAGTTGGTATTTGTTGTCTCGCATTTCTACTTCTCTTAATTGTGCTTGTAAATACTGAGTTGTCCTGTGTTAGGTTAGATTAGTAACTCGCAAGCGACATACACTGGCAGAAAGACATTGGGGGATAGAAGGAATCCATGAAAAAAAAAAAAAGAATTTTTCATGGCCGGGAAATGCAACATTGATATGACGGATGCACTGCTTTGCTCAGGGTACAAGAGCGTAGCCTGCCTCTCTATTCCTCGCATCACGTTTAAGGCTTCCATGAAACCAAGTTTCCCAATGGATTCCACGTTCATAGGGTACTACGAGGAGTAGGAATCAGTTTTTAAACCTCTATATGCGAGCTAATCAGATCCGTTCGCTGGTTAAATTCATTCATAAACAGTGTCTGATAGCTCCTGCTGCTTGGTTGCCGAAGTGATGTCCTATCAGCATTTCGTATAATGCGAACCTGTGGAACATCACTTCGAAGTTTGGTTCTGTTGTCGACAGCGGAACCGAAGTGGTAGCCGTATTTATGGTCTTCAATGCTACGAAAAGGCGATTCGATAATGAGGGCGGCAGACTTGGCCAAGAGTTGTACTATCGCCGAAAGCGACCGTTATTCACAGCGAGCAAAACGAGCCATTCGAAACAGACATCCTACAGCACATATGTGACCGGGTCACGAGCCGTGTATCCTTTACATTGCGTACCTCGGACCGTGCGCAGAAAAAGGGCCAATATGACGTCCCGAGTCACTTGCGCCGCAACGTGAGTGAACGTCACCGTGCGCCGTGCATGTCGCCGGTGGTGGGGATGTGATTTGGGCGGCGTAACCACCGCGAAAAAGGACGCCCCTCGAAGCGATCCCTTTTGTTTGCCTCGTGCCGAACCGGCGCAGGCAGAAACACACACACACACACACACACACACACACACACACACACACACACACACACACACACACACACACACACACACACACACAAAAGCCCTGCAGTCGGCGGTGAGAGAATCGCACTAGGATAGCGAGCGAGTTGTGTCTGCGGCCCGCTGGCCGTAAATTGAAGCGCCGCAGTCTGGGGCGCCCCGTCCCGTCCCGTGAAACGCAAAGTCCGGCCAGCGACGACGACGGTGAGCAGCCCTCCATCTCCGTCGATTAAGTTGGTGCCCCCCCGGCGCTGCTGGGCTACTCCTCGGCAGTACAGGAAGTGACGCAGGGTGAGGGGGGCTGGCAGGGGGCACTCTTTCCTCGCTGTGTAACCACTTGTCCGGCTTGCCCGGACCGTGCGCTCCTCGGTGTTTGTCTTGTCTTCGCAATTTGCGGGGTTGATCGTATCGGCATTGAGGGCTGAGGGGAGCTGTAAACGAACATCCCTTGTTCACCCTGTTTGGCGACACGCGTTGTTTATTTGTTCGTCGTTGAAGAGATGTCTTGGAGCCCGAGTACGCCTCTTCGAGGCATGCTTGCTTCGTTATAACGAACTCCATGTTATTAATGTTTTCATTAGTTAGGCGCCACGATGAGCTGCTCCGCGCGCTCCTTGTGCTCTCCCCTATCGTCTTTTTTTCCCCTTCATTCTACGCGCATCTACGCGCATCTACGCACATCAGCGCGTGCGTTTCGTGCGCATAGCAAGCGGATAACGAGGATCAGTAAACTGCTTATAGAGGAGAGGAGTGCCGGTGCTGCCAATGGTCAGCCGAAGTGGCTTCAGAGCCGGCGGTCAAAGTGTGATTATCTGTGCTGGGCGATCGATTCCCCGCAATTGCTCGTACGTTATTTCTCAAGGCAGCAATAAAATTAAGGGTATGGTACAACTCTTATGAAGGGGTAGAGATGAGGCTTCTACATTTCGCCTTCATTTTCTTCTCTCTCCCCTTCTTTATTTACAGACTCGTGATTATTATCTAATTGACGATGCACCCTTCATTTGGATCCAGAGCCACCTTCTTACGTGCGTTTGCGTTTCATACTGTATGCGACATAAACTATAGAGTGGGCTAGCTATCGACTTCCGGATTCGCTTGTCACATTGCGCCTATAATATAATCACAATGTCTTTATCTTACCAAGTAACTCAGGAGACCCCATGTCGGCGTGTGGGGGACTCCTATACCCTCGTGGCATTTTGGAACCTGTGAACGGCCGAACCTCTGAAGGTTTAGTTACCTGCATGGGCAGTGCCACGAACCATAGTCCGTCCTTGCTTAGCGCGGTAAAAACGGCAGCAAGCGGCAACTTCTTCGTTAACCTAAATAGCTTCTTTGATATTTGGCGGAAGATCTTGCAACATCACAATGCCTGCCACGCATTTTCTCTCTTGAAGTGCGTCAATCTCATAAAAGAGCAAACGCTTAGATATGACTGGCCACTGGCAATTGACACCCAGGCTTGGTTATTTAAAAATGGATGATCCATCACCCCGATTTGTGCCTCATGTGGTGAGATAAATGACGTGGAACATTTCGTCTGGCTGTGCCCCCAGTTCCACGTGGAACGAAAGCCGTTGCTTCTCAGCCTACAGAAGAAGGTTCTTCCGCGCGTGAGTTTTCAAGGTATCCATGAAGGGTTCGGAGTAATCACGAAAAGAACTCTAGGGCTGTTGATAGCCTTCCCTCGAGACACCAATTTTACTAACGCTTGGTGAAACGCCCCTGCAGGTGGAACAATTGCCGGCCAAGCACACCAGGCTCGTTTACCTCAAGCATAACCGGGAAAAAAAATGGGACGTGGTGCAACTTCTAGTTGACGTCGATGAAAGGCAGTGTTTTGCTGAGCGATTTGGGTGTGAGAATGGGGTGTATGAACCATAGAATTTATTATGACTCCCGCAGCATCGATAGCGTCTTCGACCAGAGGAATGCGCAGCGTCTCAACGACAGCGTCTCAAAACGCTAGCTGTCACGAGGGAAGAATGCGAGAACGCTCCTTTTACCACCGGCACCACCGACCTCGTGCACGATGGTACAACCGGCGCCACCGCGAGCACCGGTACCAAATCTACCTTCAGGATCGGCGCACATTTTGCGACTACGCTATCTCAGGGACCGACCACGAAAGACTAGAAGCATACCCGATAAGTAAAAGTGGAGGTAACTGGCCCGAGAAAGAGTCTTTCAAATTTTCGGTGATGCAGTCTCACTTCTCGGGCGCAAGTCGGCGTCTTGCGCGTGCTTGCCTCCCGCTGCGTTTCACTTCTTTTATTCTCCTGAGACGTGCTCCCTAAAGGGCTGCAGAAAATAGCGCCTCTTCCTTTCCACAATCTCTCTCTCTCTCTCTTCATAAATTTTAAAGAATATCTTGTTGTAAGCAAACGGAAATGCACAGCGACGATGTCAGCTCTGACAGAGCAGTCTCTGATAAGGAAGAAGAATACCGGCAATGATAATGGAGATGAGATGTGCGTCCGTTTGGGGAAAGCCGCATGTAAAATAATCGCCTGCGTATTCCGACATACTGCTCCGAGGCCTCGCTGGTTGGTTCAGCAGACTTGTGACTCAAGCTACAGAATTCGAGCAAGTGGCTGAGCTAAAATTTTCGCTTTTTTGCTTAAAGCTACCCGTTGCGATCATCGCTTTGCGACTAATTCCGTCGCGTGACGGCGTGACCCCCGGAACTCGCCGTTGTGAAGGTGCCTGAAGACCTCAACATGTGATAATCTCATTCTGCAACGCTCGTATATATATATATATATATATATATATATATATATACACCATTGGGACTGCAGACTGCAGGGGCTAGAACTGGTCACCACGTATATGTACTCCGGAACGTGTAGGCAGTGATCAATTGCCGTCCTATTACGTATGTGTCGAGTGAGAGTACTCGTGTCACGCACTTGTGGGTTAGGAATAAGACTTGGAAAGTTTCTTTTTTTTTTTCATATGTGCTTCAATGCTCTGCAGGTGATCGATGAAATCGGGGACGCTACTAAGGTATATAGTTTGCCTGCTGCCAAGATTCGACGGGGTCAAAGTGATCTTCGTGTGACACTCGTCAGCGGTGCCCCCCGTCGAATGAGGCGCGGCGAAAGGATATTTCTCACGAATAATGGCGTATGTGGACGCATATCTGGCATCACAAAATGGTCTCGCGATATTTATATCGGAACGGTGGAGCTTGTTGCGCATACGGCGCTGTTCAATCTGCATGTTAAAGCGCTGGCAGGGTAGATTTCGTAAAACTGTTCTGTAAACTCCACTCTGTGTCCATCTCAGCAGGAACTTGGTGGCACTCCTGCACTGCACGCCGCAGTTTGAAACTGAAACGAGGAGAAAGTGAGCACAGTGCAAGGCCAGTTACAGCTCCCTGACTTGTACGATTTGCAACTCTGACTATGTAGCGTTACTTTACTGCGCGTTATTACAGTCAAAATGCTGATCGAAATTAACTCCCGCAGCTTTGTTGTTAAAGGCTTTCAACAACCCGTGGTTTCGAGGCAATTGAACAGGCTATACTTTGTTTTAAGTTTAAGATTGCATAATAATTATAATAATGATTAATGTGCAAAAAGGAATGAAAATGCAGATACTCCGCTGGAGTTGTCCGACTCTGCGTAAGCATTGTGCCACTTGCTCATCTGCACGCAGCTCGGTGTCATTGTCAATCTTATGAAACTTGATCCGACCAGTATAAACCCTTATCAACCCTTATCGGTCGTTATCAACATTATCGGACTCGGTCCGACCCTTATCAACCCTTATCGGTCCTTGTCAACCTTATCAGGATGGCTCCGACCATTATTAGACTTTGTCGCTCTTTAGCATCTTATCCACGGCGTCGAACCACTATCAACTGTGATGAGGCCCATATAACCCTCATCACTCCTTATTATCCTTATCAACCCATTGACTGCTTACCTGTTTGTATTGTGCAACGCGAAGCGCATGATCCCTCAGCAGTGCTGCCAACCTCCAAAGCCAGTTTCCCCTTAAATTTGATCAATCAATTCCTTACATTTCCCCTAGATTTTTGTAAGACACACTTGTTCAGTTTGTCAACATGGTTTTTGTAAAGAAATACTTTTTTGTTATGCAAATAGAGTGCAAATTTATTGTTTCAATTTATTTCCAAGCTCGTTTTACAAATTTAAACAATGAAGTTGCTGCACTCAAGCTGAAATGAATGATGTTGCAGTGCGAGTCGTGCTAACCAGAGTTCTTCGTGCCAACAACACAGCCTTCTGCATGAAACTACATTCACAGAACAAGAGGTCAGCACGTTTATACTCGCTCCACAGGCAAAACAAATTTGAACACCAATATACAGTATGTGCAATAAACTTGTAAATGCGTGAGCATTGCTATGCCTACCCAACGAGGGAAGCCCGCCTGTCTGTCACGTGAGATGAATCGCTATAAAGAAATTGATGTATAAAAAAACAGAATAAATTCGAAAGGAAAGAACGCTTGCGGTGGAGAGTTTCGGAACCTATTCATGCTCAGCGCTAGGTACATTTGGCAGCTTATGCAGAGATTTGCAGGTGCTGCTTTGTTTGGCATTGCAGCATTCGTTTGTTTGGTCGGTTACAGATAAATATTTGATTTAAAGGGGGACATCCACACCTTGTCCTTCACTTGACGAGAGGCGTTCACTGCACTGCAGTACGAGCACAAATCATACTTTGCATGCCAATGCGAAATTAATTTGGGCTGACTGAAATCAAAACACCTTAGCCGTTCTAATATCGGTTATTACGGCGTCGCAGCAGTGGTTTCTCAAGTCGCTGAGTTTCCATGTGACAGCACAAATTTTCACTATATTTCGATATTTTTCCCTAAAGAAGACCTATAATCTTTAGATCTAGGGAAACTTCTCTGGGGTTGGCAGCACTGGCCCTCAGAGATCGGTGGCATTTCCGTCGCTGCCCGAACGGAATCCGTATCCCGCGACCACCGAAATGCATCGAGGATGGCGCGTGTTTGGCATTAAATTTTGGCGAAACAGGGACCTTCATGATGTCAACAAGGGTCTAAGTCGGCTGTACATAGGGCCCTAGAGATGGCTTTTATTCCACTATCACCAAATCTTTCAACAAAGCCTTCATATAAACTGTTCTTTGACATTAAATTTAAATTATGTGGTTTTACGTGCCAAAACCATTTCTGATTATGAGGCACGCCGTAGTGAGGGACTCCGGAAATTTGGACCACCCGGGGTTCTTTAACGTGCACCTAAATCTAAGTACACGGTTGTTTTCGCATTTCGCCCCCATCGAAATGCGGCCGCCGTGGCCGGGATTTGATCCCGCGACCTCGTGCTCAGCAGCCCAACACCATAGCCACTGAGCAACCACGGCGGGTTGTTCTTTGACATTTCTTTTGTACCGCCGACGACACATTCTTATGGTTCAGATATATTAACTTCTGCAAGCGTGGGTGCTTAGCCCAGTGGGTAAGGCACTCGGCTTCTGAGCGTGGCGTCGTAGGTTCGAGATTAACCACCACGAGCTTATGCCTCTCGAATCTATTCTGTTTTACCGCGAAGCTGGTAGCCTCTAGTTGGTCGGGATTTTTCGCGGTGCGTCCTCACGGCAAAAAAATTTTTTAAATACTCCATCTCCCGCTAAAGGGAACCATGTGTGGATGCGAAGCAGCGGGGAGATGGTTAGCTTGAGCGGGAGATGGTCTCGCGGCAGCGGCCCGAGCGCTCATCGCGGCGCTGCACAGGAGAGAGAATGAGGCGCGCGCGCTCCGTCATCTTCATACCGCGGAATACCGTGGCGTCCCCAGCGGAGTATGCAGCTGTCGCACCACCTGTCGAGCGCGCTGCTCCGCTTTCCTAGAGGAGAGAAAGGGGGGAGCGTAGGAGAGAGAGGGGGAGGGGACGCGCATGCGCTGTGGGGGTGTGGCACGCGGGTGCCGCTCCGTAAAGTATTCCTAGAGGAGAGAAAGGGGGAGAGTAGGAGAGGAGAGAGAGAGAGGGAGGGGACGGCGATGCGCTGTGGGGGTGTGGGACGCGGGCGCCGCTCCGCGGATGCGAAGCACGTAGCGCTCGCTCCCCGCATACGTTTCCCGGTAAAGATTACTGTTACGCAAGCTGCCGAGACGACGGCAGCTTTCGATGTGGGGAGTGACATCACTAGCCTTACACAAAGAACCAGCCTAGCAACTGATTTCATTGTTGCAGCACCGCTATGGGTAGGCAACGCATAGTTAGGACTCCCGAGGAACAGCACTGCAAAGAGAAAAGAAACGGCAATGCGGCGGTGTCCTACCAAAATTAACATTACTGCCATTATTCTAAAACGATAAAACATTGCATATCCACCTCAGCAGTTGTAGTGGTCGTTTTCAAAAGCTTCGCTGGACATCCGCTTTCGCAGGGCCGGAATGGCAAGTCAATGTTTTTTTTTCTTTTTTTTTTATGGAGAGCATCGCGTTACGCGTTACGGACGGACAGACCGACGGACAGTTTTTCTCGTTGAGTCGCCGAAGAATGCTTACGCATTAAAAATATGCTGTCCACAGCTGATATGGCCTGATTTAGAAAAAACGTAATGTTCAATAGCCTGGCAAGAAAACAACAATTCACGATTGCCAGTCAGCCTCTAGAGTCAGTACAGGAGTACGTTATCTAGGTCAACTACTCACAGGCGACCCTAACCATGAGAAGGAAATTTACAGAAGAATAAAAATGGGTTGGAGTGCATACGGCAGGCATTACCAAATTCTTACTGGGAGCTTACCACTGTCGGTGAAAACAAAAGTGCACAATCATTGCATTCTACTGGTCCTGGCATATGAGGCAGAAACTTGGAGGTTAACAAAGAAGCTCGAGAAGAAGTTAAGGGCCACGCATGGAACATGGGATGAAACATGGAACGAAAAATGTTGGGGCCGTAACGTTAAGAGACAGGAAGAGAGTGGTGTGAATCCGAGAGCAAACGTGGATAGCCAATATTCTAGTTGACATTAAGAGAAAAAATGGATCTAGGCAGACCATGTAATGCGTAGGGTAGATAACCGGCGGACCATTAGGTTTACAGAATGGGTGTCAAGGGAAGGGAAGCGAAGTCTACGACGGCAGAGAATGAGGTGGGGTGATGAAGCTAAGAGATTTGCAGGAGTAAGTTGGAATCAGCTAGCGCAAGACAGGGGTAATTGGAGATCGCAGGGAGAGGCCTTCGTCCTGCAGTGGATTTAAATAAAGGTAGCTGATGATGAAGTGGCCTTGTACTGTCTAAAAGAGCGACGCCCATTTGCACGAAAATTGTCTTTCGTATAAGTACCGTCCGCCATCGGTCATCGCTGCAACCATCGTCTCGTTATCGTCGCTATCGCTTCCACGAGTGCGGCGACCGAACGCCCTCCAGTCAGCAAACTCTCTTACGTAAGAGACGTTTTGTGAATGCGGGCCTTGTTGGGTCTAAAAGAAGGCCGCGGACGCTCTCTCTCTCTCCTTAAACGAGGATGATGATCGAGCCCAGCGTATTAGCGTCAGTCAGTTGCTATTACACTTTCATTTTCTATTTTTTCGTGCTTCCTTTCATGAAGGAGTGCTTACATAATATTTACGATTTGTGATTTCCTTTCTTTTCTTTCATTTTTCTTTTGTTTTTTTGTTTTTTAATGAGGGTTCAAGACTTCTAAACACCATAGAAAAAATACTGGCAAGCCTCAGATCGCCATAAATAATTGGCCGTAAAACGTTTTTTCTACAAACTAGTTTTCATTTAGAAGGTATATGCACGCAGACGGTATATGCGTCATGACGTCATGATACACCGGCTCGCTCCGTTCCTGAGATCGCTGCTGCGGCTACTTGCGAGCTCAGAGAGAAAGAGAGACAGAAAAAAAAAAAAAACTGTTCACAACATTCTTGTTTTATTTTTTATTGGCTGTATGCTTCATCACATCTAGCCTTGTTTCTACACGACGTCAGCAAATTTCATGCTCTAATGACGTCACGATAGCGTCGAGATCGCCAGGCACGGGGTTTCGAGACCAAGTTTAGTACCAAATTAACGTAACTTGTTTCCCAACATTCATACTCCCCCAAGTGTCATCTTCTTTTTCTTTCTTTTTTTTTTAAGCGAGAAAAGAGTGTGATCGAGTTTCTACAATTTGTGAAGTATGCGGGAATACTCACCTGGCCGCGGTTACTCAGTGGCTACGGCGGGTTCGGTTCCTGGCCAAAATTCCGATAGCGGCTGAATGCAAGAAAGGTCGTGTACTGGTGGTGCTTTAGGCATGCACGTTACATAACCCCGGGTGGTAAGAAATAATCCGGAGACCTCCACGACACTGCGTCCCTCGTAACCCACTGGGAAGGGTCGGGACGTTGAACCCGACAATTTAATTTATTGTTTCAGTACTTGTTTAATGGTACAGGAGGCGTCGCTTTATTTGTGCCTGTTTCTTATCTTCCTTCAATTATGGAGTTTACGTGCCAAAGCCACGATCTGATTATTAGGCACGCCGTAGTGGAGGACTCCGGGGAAATTAGAGAACCACCTGGGGTTCTCTAACGTGCACCTAAAAAGTACACGGGTGTTTTCGCATTTCGCCCCCATCGAAATGCGGCCGCCGTGGCCGGGATTCGATCCCGCGACCTCGCGCTCAGCAGCCCAACACCATAGCCACTGAGCAACCACGGCGGGTGTTTCTTATCTTCCTCAGGAATCCTGCGTGCTTCTATTTCAGTGTCGCCGACAACATCCGCTCGCCATATGACGTCAATACGTAACGTTGGTGATCACGCCACAACATTGCACACGTTCGTTCGCACTGGAAACTTTAGCGCGTATATCGGCGCTGGAGTCTCCGAATGCGTTAACAAGATTCTTGGCGTTGGCTCACACTGCGTACGACAGGTCTGTAGACTGATCCGATCCGGTCAATATTATCGCGGACATTTTGTACGCGTGGAGATAAGCGACGCTACAAACTCCTCACTCTGTTCTTTCTTTTATTTTTTTGCTATCGCGAACAGCGCTTCGGTATCCTGGTGCTCTATCGAATAGTGAAGACTACAAGACAAAAGTTTTAGCCACGAAGAGGGAGAGCTAGAATGGACACGGGAGCACCCGGCGTGAAGCCAACGTGTCAGCCCAACGGTGGTCCGCCAGCTCGGCCTGCTCAAAGCGTTCTGAGACACTCGTAGGCTCGGGTCTGTTCCGCGTGCCTTCACCTTGGCACAGAGATGTTTTCGCGAGCGACCTCTGAGGAAGTCCCGAAAGCGCACCACACGCACGTACCCTTTGCACCCCCGTTTTTGGATGGCATAAATGTGAGGTCATCGGCGTTCTATACCGCGGCACGTAACCGCTGGGTACGAGACGTAAGTGGCGCCCTTGATAAATTTCCATCGTTCATTACAGGTGCGCTTACTTTTGGGACGGCAGCGGGCGGGCAATGGTAATTTCATTTGCGAACCCGTTGTGAATGTCGCGACGTGCTGAATGAAAACAACAGCATGCTGCATCCATTAATGCCCGGCGCGCGCTGACTGTCTTCTACCGGCGGCCAATTAGCCTTGGCTCTGTTCTCGGCCTGCAGCAACCGGTTAGTTCCCGAACCAGGAAGCGGGAGTCGCCGTAGCATGTACTACAGCTCTGCCGGTATGGCGCTCCCCCTCTTGTCTGTACTCTTCGGCGGCCTACGAGCGGCTATCGTTGGGCTTGGCGATACCGAGGCAAAGGGCTACGGGGCGTGTGGTCCACTTGACCAGATTGTTCGGCTGAAGTGGGCGTCAATGATTCTGAACTGAGCTCCTCAACAAATCGCCGGCAAATATTGTTTGGCCCCGGGGCCCGATTCTGTTTCTGCAGTGACATGTGACGGCTTTTGTCACGGGGACTGTAGGTGGTACCGTCATTACAGAAATGATTAATGAGAGCATTCTGCCTCCGTGTGCACGCATAATTTATTAGTGTGCACCGAACGCTATGGTAAGTTGGTTTATTGAGTACCTACCGGTTTGAAATTTCGGCATTCGTGTTCATCCCCGCAGGACCTAAATGCGTCCACGCCCTGCCTTGATGCAGAGGCGAGGCCGTGCTTGCCCCATATAGTTTTCCTCTCCTCTTTGTTTTGCTTCGGGAGCGAGCACCGCCGGACGCGCTGTCGGGTTGACGTCAGCCGCGCGGCCGGTTGTGAGCTGAGGCAGCGAGTGGCTAGTTCCACACAGACGGGTTGTACACGTAACCGGAGATGAAGCGAGCCGATTAAATGCTCGCTGTCAGCGACGCCGATGCGCGTCCTTGGCCCCTACACCGCAGGGAGACTTATGCGGTCTGTGCCCTCTGCTCTTGTTCGCGTCGGATGAATCGCGAAGCTGTCAGTGCTAATCCTCGGCTCGACCTCTCTGCTCTTTAGCTCGACTAATTCCGGTAGTTTGTTGCTGCTGCGTATATATACAAAACGTGATATATACTAAAACAGCAAACTACGCCTCTCGTAAATAGTTAAATTAGTCTGCCTGCTTGTTTTCTTCATTTTTCTTTCGCAATCCCTCGTATCTCACTTTATTCGTTTACCAGCACGCTGAAAACGCTATTGGCCGCAATGGCGTTAATATATGCGCGTTAAGCAAACCGGATCAATTTGTTTTGCTTCCAAATGGCTTAGTGTAACATGAAGAATGAAAGGCGTGAGTCGATGCGAAGTTTATAACGTTACCGCAACTTTCACTAAGAACGCCTTCTGCTCCGCCGTGGCTTCACATCGCTCTTTGTGGAACTGGTTTTTCCCTCTGGAGCTCTTTGTAAGCAATTGCAGTTTGCTCGTTTCCGGCCAACAGACGTGTTAGCCGCGGATTGAACTGGTTTGCTGTGTGTGCGTGCGGGTGCGGGCATGTGTTTAGCGAGAAGTGCACGTATTCGTGCGTTTAGCTACGCGCATCGGTTCTCTCTCGTCTCTCTCTCTCTTCAGTCTAAACATGTGGCGTGCTGCGGTGTGAGTGTCCTCGTAAATTTATCTTCTACTTCTACGATATCCGCTTGACAGGCTTGATTTCCTTGGCGATAACCGTAGCTGGGCTAGGAGACATGTTCGCTTCTGTATATGAGCAGTGTAGCTGCACCGCGTCACACATGACAAATTGGTGGCGGAGTCTTGTCGCGCGTAGGGGACGGGAACAAAGGAGGCTCGTTTCAATTGGCTCCTGAAGCAACGAGGCTATTCTTGATTGGAGTTGAATTTTGTCGCCCTGCCTCTTGGCATCAGCCCGGAGGGCACAGTGGCACATTTAACGTTGGCGCTGATGGAGTTACATGCAGTATTTTGTTCGTCTGTAAGCGCGCGCCTGAATACAAAAAAGAAAAAAAAAATTGTACCATCTGCATAAGTTTAAACGTAAACGAGTACAAGCACAGCGGAGCGTCTCTTTTATTTATCAGCATAAAAAGGAGATGTTTAGACACGTTAAGGGGAAATGTTAAAAAAGAAGGAGAATGCCCGCGACAGCGCCTCCCCGCCTTTACAGGTGGATTTCTGGTGAAGCAGAAATGACCTGCACGCTGAAACGTAATTTCAGGATACGTAATGATATAGGTCAGCTAATTAACTTAAAAATATTCATTTTAAGACACTTTGACGCACGTGTTGCTGCTGCGAAATTGAAACCTAGCAGTAGTGAACTCACGTCTGCAAAGCAAATATAAGACTAGCGTTACAGGTGGTCAACATTAATCCGGAGCCCTCCACTACGGCGTGCCTCATAATCAGAACTGGTTTTCGCACGTAAAACCCCAGAAAGAATAAGAATAACAAGAGAGGTCCCACCACAAAATGTGCTATGAAATACATTGGCGTGCCAATTAACAGTTTCCGAAACGCGCCCTCTATCAGTTAGGGAAGATCTTAACTAGAACGTCCATGCATATTTTAGCAGATTTTTGGCACGGATATATCAAAAGTGGTGCTAGTCGCGTAACAATTTTCGCTAAGCATACGTGCATTTCCTACTGCTCGCTGCTTCAAATTCGAAATTGTGACATGTTCCCAAAAGTGAAGAACAAAAATGACAATTACTGAATATTTTTAATTAGCTAAATGGACGTTGCGATTTGTCGTGCAACTAGTGTCCGCCTCCTCAGATAATACACCTGAACAGGCCAAATTGCGCTGTATGCTTCATCTAGTCTTTTAAAAAATCTGTTTGAACTGAACTAAAACACCCGGCGCACCGTGGGTCCCAGCTAACGTTAGCCAAACTGTTAAAATAAATTTTAAAAATAAATAAAAAAACACGCTACAAGATCCAATGATAAAACCTACGGTATCTTTCTTTTTTGTTATAGGTTTTGTTAACGACATAACACCATATAGCCGGATATCTTACGCCGTGTTCTTTTCTTCATTTTTTTTTCTTAAAACAGCTTGGCTAACGTTATCTGGGACACCGTATATATGTTTCTGCATTCCACAGTATGTGTGGTATAGGCGGGATTTACCGTATGCTGGAGCTGCAGTATGTTTAGCGAATGTATATGATAAAAGCGCCTAAAATTTTTACAGCACACTTGTGATATCGCAGCTCTTCTTCATCCGTGCCTATTCTGTAGCACCCACAGGGGTCTGACGCTCCAGAAAGCAGCGAGTGAGGTAATAGGGCGTCTCAGTCACTGTAGCTGCGTTCACAGCTGACCTACGCGAGCCCAACAACGCTTGCGATCACGTGTATAGTGCGCGACGTAACCTGACACAGAATTCAAATACGTAAAGCAGTGCCTTACAGCGTGGATCCCCGCGGACCGCTGTGGCCAGCCTTTCATCGGCCTTGCAGGTTCAGTAATACGACAACAGTTATTTTAACTATGCCAGTGCCAACGTCTCGGGAAGAGTCCCAGAGACGGCACAGCATTTAGACACAAAGCGCCGGATGAGCAGACTATATAGAAGACTGCCTTTCACATCAGCGTTGCATTTAAGCTTTGCCATATAGCGCTTAAGATACTGAGTATTAAATGCGTCCTGCCGCGTTGTCACATTTCGCGTGCCATGCTGCGCTATAACGGGAAAATGTTGGGATCAAGTCTTTCAGATGGGCTGATCGAAACGAGAGGGCGTTCATGCGTTCCTTTCCGCTGCCTCTTTCCGATGCTTTTGGAGATACGCGAAGAAACGAATCCCGTTGAATGCTTTTCTCTGGTAATATTCATTATATACTACAGCCATAATGAATAAGAAACGCGTCCGTTAATGGTACAAAGGCTCTTGGCGACATTCCGTCCACCACACGTACATAAGCGGCTGGTCTCTACCATATATAGGGGGACCGTCGATCGGGAGGAAATCGGTTCCGCGTGCTTACATAATGCTCGGCTACAGCAGCTGCCGCACCGCGGTTCGATCTACTCTCATGTAACATCGATACGTCGGGGCCTCCGCACGCGAGCCAATTATCGATAAAACAATCGAAGATCACTCGTATTTATCATTGGTTTCGCGACGCTGATTGGTCCGCAGCGACCGCGTCTGTCGTCACCACGCAGCTGGCGGCAGGGCATTCGGCGGTATATCTCTGGGCGCTTGTTTCTCTCCGGGCCGTCAGGTTGGAGAGCCGAGGGTAAAGAAGACCGATAAAAAGAAAAAAAAAATACAGGAAGTGAGCCGCGCCGTGCAAGCCGCCGATCGTATCACTGGTGCTTCAAAACAAAAAGCGGACGCGCTTGCTCATTGAAATCGTGGCAAGGGATGGGAATGCAAGGGAAATATGGGCGGGTTTGATTGCCGTAATTGGTGTCGGCTGGGACGAGGTGCTGCGCTCTTATACTGCTGTCACAAGAGGAGCTTGAATATAGGTCTAATTAATGGCGGGAATGGCCCGTTTGCAAGATCTTGTTCCTTATTGTTATTATCATTTTTTAATTACTTGCACGAACAGTTGAAGCGTTCTCATAAAAGGTACAAGACGGGAGCGCGCCATCGGGTCTCTCAGCGATTCTTCCAGCGAGCGTTTTAGGGTTACCGGCGCTTTTAGCATACAGACAGGCCACGTTGCTCATGAATTAATGTGCTGTCAAGACACGTGCTTCTGTAAGAGTGGGAAGCATCCTCCACTCTCAGGATCACATTGGTGTTTGTCTACATTGTGACGTCACGCCATTGCAATACTTCTCGTGCGGCATGATCTGTACGCCGGCAGGCAGGCTAGCGCTCGATCGTCCGAGAACCTTTACTGCTTAGCGTGGGGGGCTAATTCGAAAATTGCGCAGCGCTGCTCAACAGCGAGAGCATGCGGGGCACAACTCATCTTTGACTTCATTGTGGTGTTGCAGGGACTGCAAAGTATAGCAAAATTTTCAAAGATTTGGTGTTCGTTTCTTTTCAGACCCTTTTGTTTGTAGGCCATCAAACAAATAAACTTTTACGCCTGCAAACAAAAAAAGGTCGGAAAAGAAACAAATGCCAAATATCACGGGGAGAATGTTCAATACGTAGGCTTACCGGGGTTACACGATCGCACTTGCGCATCTTTAACTTGGTGACCTCGATTATACTTCCTTGCGTTTTTTTTTTTTTTTTTGTGCTATGTTTATCGTATCCTTGATGTTTACTCAGTACTTTATTACTTGTGACCTTTACTGTGTGCCACTCGATTCTTGGTGAGGTCCATCCGATTCGCCATAGTGGTTATGCGTCAATCATAAAAGGAAATCAAATGAAATCACTGCCTCTCGATCAGCGCGGAGTGCCTGCCTGCACAAAATGATCCGGCCGCTACCGAAAACCGCCAGTGCGAGTGTCAGAGCAGATTATCTGTTCGCTTTCTCAAAATCCATGGCAAAGGGAGAATTTTCGAGTTGAAATCGTAAAATACTATAGGCTCGATCCCTGGTAGGCTACCTTTCTTCTTCTTCTTTTAATGTGATCTGCCTAAACCATAAAAATGACGAACCAGCGAACATCATCGGCGAACATTTTTCACATTAGGTTGTATTTCATGTTATAAAGAAATTTTCTCAACATAACCGTGCAAGACGGCCGATGAACGATATCTTAAATGTTGTTTTATATACTTTGTTCGGAATTTGAGCACAGTTTAATTGCCGGGACCGTTCCCATTTGGGGTGACCGCCAGTAGATGATTACCAAGTCATTCACCTAAACCATTACAAAATTTTGCGATTCCTTTTCTGTTCTATGTTGGCCCCAATATCACTAACGGGGCCTCCGTCCGTCAGCCAGTTTTTCACGAACGTACGATACGTATAATAAAGAAGAGTACTTTGCGCACCGCCACTGCAGGGGATCGCATAGTAACCGCTGCGGCAATAGAGCGTTTTAGCTGAGCGCTTGCTGTCCGCTCCGCTCAAACCGGCATATGCTAGCAAATGCCACACAACCGCTTAGCGGGAACGCTATTGCGCTTGCGCACAACGCTCATACCGGCAGCGGGACGAAGACCGCATCCCTCGCTCCGCTACATGGCCGACCGAGCGGAGCGTGACAGCGTGTCTACTTGACCTCTTCCGCGTTTTGCAGCCGAGTTCATGGCGCGTAGTGGTGGCGTGGAGCAGAGAGTGGTGGCGTGGAGCAGAGGTAGAATACCCGGCTTCAAATCTGAAGGTGGTAAGTTCGAATCCTACTCCAGTCCACCACATTTTCAGGCATGCAGTGGTGCCTGACACCGGCAAAAAAGAATATTGCCGAGAGCTAGTGGGGCTACACTAGTTCAGGTGCAAACCAAACTAGGAAGGCCCACTAAGCTTCATCAAAGTCACTCCCTCACCAGAACAGGAATTGGCCTCCCTGGTGCTGTATTCGGCCACTACCTCCCTTATGACTCCGACAATTAACCCATGGCCCTCAGCCCCCAGTGGCTGCAGAGCACCTGACCAAGGCGGCGGTCAGACCTGCTACGCGGCAGAGGGTGTTAAGAATCTCTGGGTCCGGACAGGCCGCCAATGGAAACTGAACCTGGCAACGTTCAACACGTGCACCATCTCGAGTGAGGCTAGCTTAGCAGGACTATTTGAAGAATTATCAGGCATTGCCTGGGACGTTATTGGCCTTAGTGAGGTTAGAAAAACTGGTGAGGCTTACACAGTGCTGACTAACGGCCACGTCCTCTGCTACAGAGGTCTTTCAGATAAGAGAGAATCCGGGGTAGGATTTCTAGTCCACAACAACATAGCGGGCAACATTGATGAATTCTACAGCATTAATGAGAGGGTAGCAGTCGTCGTAATAAAGCTGAATAGGAGGTACAAAATGAAGGTAGTACAAGCCTACGCCCCAACCTCTAGTCACGATGATGAAGAAATAGAACAGTTTTCTGACGATGTTAAATTAGCAACGAGAAAGGTGAAAACTCAGTGTACTGTAGTCATGGGCGCCTTTAATGCAAAAGCAGGTTGGCGAGCAAGCAATTGGCAACTACTGCATCTATTCTAGGAATGCAAGAGGAGAGATGTTAGTAGAATTCGCGGAAAGGAATAGGCTCCGAATAATGAATACCTTCTTCAGAAAGCGCAGCAACAGGAAGTGGACCTGGAAAAGCCCTAATGGAGAAACAAGGAATGAAATTGATTTTATATTCTCTGCCGATCCAAGCATAGTGCAGGATGTAGAAGTGTTAGGTAAGGTTAAGTGCAGTGACCATATGTTAGTGAGGACTAGGATTTCTCTCAATTTCAAGAGAGAAAGAGTGAAATTAATCGAGAGGAAACAGGCCAACCTAGAGGCAGTAAGGGTAAAATCAGGCCAATTCAGGCTGGTGCTCGCAAACAAATATGCAGCTTTAGAAAAGGAAGATAAAGACAACATAGAGGTAATGAATGAAACCGTAACTAGGTTGATCTCAGAAGCAGCAATTGAAGTGGGATGTAAGACACCAAGGCAACCAGTAGGTAAGCTCTCCCAAGAAACAAAGGATCTAATAAAGAAACGACAAAACATGAAAGTGGCGAACTCAAGAGATCAGATAGAATTTCTGAACAGTCAAAACTGATCAAAAAGAAGAAAGTAAGGGATATTCGAAATTATAACGTGGGAAAGATTGAGGAAGCCGTAAAATATGGACGCAGCATTAAATCAGTAAAAAGAAAGCTTGGCATAGGACAAAGCAACATCTATGCACTGAAAGATAAGCATGGTAATATCAGCAATTGCGATGACATAGTAAAAGCAGCGGAAGAATTCTATACTGACCTGTACAGTGCCCAAAACAGCCAAGCTTCTTTCATTCGAAATAGTGATGAACCGGATACAGAGGCTCCTTCTATAACTAGCGATGAAGTTAGAAGGGCCTTGAAAGACATGACCAGGGGAAAAGCTGCTGGAGAAGATGGAATAACAGTAGATTTAATCAAAGATGGAGGAGATATCATGCTTGAAAATCTGGCGGCCCTTTATACGCAATGCCTCACAACTTCAAGTGTACCAGAGAGCTGGCAAAACGCCAACATTATACTAATCCATAAGAAGGGAGACGTTAAAGAATTGAAGAATTACAGACCCATTAGCTTGCTTTCAGTACTGTGTATTCACCATGATACCAATTCACCAAGATAATTTCCAATAGAATCAGGGCAACACTTGACTTCAGCCAACCAAGAGAACAGGCTGGCTTCAGGAAGGGATATTCTACGATGGATCACATCCAAGTCATCAATCAGGTAATTGAGAAGTCTGCGGAGTACAATCAACCTCTCTGTATGGCTTTCATAGATTATGAAAAGGCATTTGATTCAGTAGAGATACCAGCAGTCATAGAGGCATTGCGTAATCAAGGAGTACAGGAGGCATACGTGAATATCTTAGCAAACATCTACAAGGATTCCACAGCTACCTTGGTTCTCCACAAGAAAAGTAGAAAGTCACCTATCAAGAAAGGGGTCCGGCAAGGAGACACAATCTCTCCAATGCTATTCACTGCATGCTTAGAAGAAGTATTCAAGGTCTATAGACTGGGAAGGCTTAGGAGTGAGGATCAACGGCGAATATCTCAGCAACCTTCGGTTTGCAGATGATATTCTCCTATTCAGCAACAATGGAGACGAATTACAGCAAATGATTGAGGACCTTAATCGGGAAAATGTAAGAATTGGTTTGAAGATGAATATGCAGAAGACAGAGATAATGTTCAATAGCCTGGCAAGGGAACAAGAATTCAGGATCGCCAGTCAGCCTCTAGAGTCTGTAAAGGAGTACGTTTATCTAGGTCAATTACTCACAGCGGACCCTGATCACGAGAAAGAAATTGACGAGAAAGAATAAAATTGGGTTGGAGTGCATACGGCAGGCATTGCCAAATCCTGACTGGGAGCTTACCACTGTCGTTGAAAAGAAAAGTGTACAATCATTGCATTCTACCGGTGCTAACATATGGGGCAGAAACTTGGAGGTTAACAAAGAAGCTCGAGAACAAGTTAAGGACCGCACAAAGGGCGATGGAACGAAAAATCGTAGGACTAACGTTAAGAGACAGGAAGATAGCGGTGTGGATCAGAGAACAAACGGGTATAGCCGATATTCTAGTTGACATTAAGCGCAATAAATGGAGCTGGGCAGGCCATGTAATGCGTAGGATGGACAACCGGTGGACCATTAGGGTTACAGAATGGATACCAAGAGAAGGGAAGCGCAGTCGAGGTCGGCAGAAAACCAGATGGGATGATGAAGTTAGGAAATTTGCAGGCGCAAGTTGGAATACGCTAGCGCAAGACAGGGGTAATTGGAGATCGCAGGGAGAGGCCTTCGTCCTGCAGTGGACATAAAATATAGGATGATGATGATGATGATGATGATGATGATGATGATGATGATGATGATGATGATGATGATGGTGATAGCGCGTCGCTCGTGTCTCGTCAAGACGCGCTTATCAATTGCGAAATCTACGCAGTTCCCTGCAGTATCTCAGAGCGTGAAATCTGAGCGGAGCGGAGCGTAAGCGGCGCTCTGCTAAAACTGTCTAATGTCTACGCGGGAGCCGTACGGCGCCGCTGAGCTATCGCGCAAGTACCACGCTTACAAGTTGGTGCCGGGTTTGTAGCGTGCGCAAGCGCACACTCGGATAGAATAGTGGTGTCTGTAACAGCACCCAATGTGCTCACGCAGCATATCTGGTGGGGGAAGGAAATAACACAATATTGTCATGACAACATGCGCAGAGAACATGTACAGAAAATATCAGAACGCACAATAAATAATTTTGACCAAAATCAGATTCACCTGAGGAAGGACGAGGTACCACCACAGGAAAGCTATATTTATCACTTGAGCGTGTACTTGCTACGCAGAGCAGAGGGAGTACGTTCATTAAGGCTGGAGTTTTGTGCGTCATAAGTGTTCAGCATGTTGGGAAGCGAGTGACATATCATTTGTCGTCCATAATTTGTGTGTGAATGGGGCACAAGCCATTGCCAAGTGTGGCGGGTCTTATAGGTTATTGGGCGTCTGTTAAGGTTTGCAAAAGTAGATAGAAACGTTGTTTTGTTTTAGTTCTCTTATTTAGGTCAGAGCTAACCGATAATTTAAAAACATTTTCAGAATACCAATTTTTTTTAATAGTGGTTGTGAGGGGGAATCAAAGTGCACGTCGCAAATATATAGGGGAACAATTTTTTTTCTGTAAAACAAAGAGGTGGTCGGTATTAGTGGCAGAGGTAGTGCCCCAAACAAGAAGGCAATAATTGAGGTGAGTGACAAACAAGGTGTTATAGATGAGCATCTTGGCGCTGAGCGAAAGTTCTCTGAGATTTATTTTTAATTGCAATTGACTGATCCGGGTTTACTGTTAAATAACTGAGATGTTCCACTTCCCCAATCATCATCTTTCATTTATTGAAAAATTTAACGTTATAGGGAAGCCGGCGAGATATTGTGCTTGTTGAACATTTCAAATCTATAATAAATCACTCAATCAATCGCAACTAAATCTCACTCACGCTTGAAGACTTATGTTTGTATACAGTTTTCTTCCTTCTTCCTTCCTTCCTTTCTTCCTTTCTTTCTTTCTTTCTTTCTTTCTTTCTTTCTTTCTTTCTTTCTTTCTTTCTTTCTTTCTTCTTTCTTTCTTTCTTTCTTTCTTTGTTACATCACAGAGCGCCTGCATTGGTACTAAACTTGAATTCACCGCTACTGTAGATTTAGCTTGACCAGCTTTTTAATTATTAAAATGAAGATAAAAGAACGGAGATTTAGTCACCTGTAATGGCAACGGGTACTCCTTTTCACGTGATATTATTAATAATAAGCAAATATGGTACAGTAAGAAGTAACGTCATACGTTCGAAAAATCTGGAGCAGGATTAGATACGAAAGTAAATGAAGTACACATATGGTTGAACAGTCTACAACTTTTCCACAGGCGCCGCGCATTCTGAATGGCCGTGTTTTGGCGGCAATGAAAATTTTGCATATGAACACGAATCTTCATCAAGTGAAGGAAACCGCGTGAATATGTCTCGGCGGCCTTCTAAACGTATCGCTTATGTCGGAAAAGATCGCCAATTATGTGCGGACTGAGGAAGAACGGCTCATGGTCTGCCTTCAGATGCCTTTCTTTTTCCTCAAGCAGAACGACGGAGGCCTTGGGTTTTCGTATCTATGGTTTAGATATGGCTTCATCTGTAGTAAACATCGGTCACCGCGATATTCATTACGCGAGACAGTGACGGCCCCCACTGCTTATTTCGTAGCATTTGCATAAAGAAAAGGAAGCGCTGGCCACAGCCACTTAGGGACGTTTGCTCTGGTTGCCGTGGTTCTATCATAGTAAGCGTGACTGTAATCTATAATCTAAATTATACATTACGCTTGTGCTGCCGTCGCTGAACGAATAAGTGACGGCGGGGTCACAGTGCTAATCGCTACTTGTCTATAGCTGCCCCCGGTGCGACTGGCAAGGCGACATTGCATCTTCCACACCGCTCACCACTATATGCTCCGTTTCCCTCCATCATCAGTATTACTTGTACAAATGACTATTGCCGCTGGCAGGTCGTGACGCCATATAAGAATACATGGGCGGGCGGAGCTTTTGCCCCTGGCACAGAAGAGCACAAAATCGCCGCCACGTCCTGTGAAGAAAGAACGCTTTAAGAGAAGGAACGCTGTTTTCGCGGCGTATGCTCTCTGCAGCGTTGTCCGACCGGTTTCTTTAGTGTACGTAAACTGAGTAGAATAGTGGAAGGAGCCGTCATGGGGTAGGAAGGGAGGGGGGGCTGCATGCAATGTTGAGCTCCGCAACGTGCGATATTGTGACGATTTGACAAGCGAACGGTTCGAACGCGAGGGCAAGCGAGCGGTTCGCTTTCCGCGCCGTTGTAAGATCGCATCTATAGATGGCGTATGACAAGCGGACACAGTAGGGAGCCTACAGAGGACAAAGAAACGCCGGAACTGATGTTGAGACAGATAACACATCTGGTATGAAATCTCTGTCCAGGTTTAATGCGGTGCGCCTTACGTACGGAAATGTGAAGAGAAAAATGAAAAATGAAAAGCGCGTGAACTGGTGTTTATGTATACCCGAATTTTTATCTAAAGCTGACAAATCCATTCGCAATTGCGCCCGCTGCGTACAATCTCTCTCCAGCTGTCCAAAATCAAAAACCACCTTGCAATCATCACTGTGAAGGAACCATGAACTAATTATTTTGTCCGTCCCCCCCCCCCCCCCCCCTTATTTTAATGGCTATATATATATCAGATTGCCCGTGCACTGGAGATGTCGGTAACGCTGACGTGACTTACTTTTTTTTAAATCTGGCAAACCCGGTTAGTTGTAATTACATGTTTTCTGCAAAATTGCCAGCAAAATTTACATCGCCTGACACTAAAGCGTCACCGTTGAGGTTACTGAGGCACTCAAGTTTGACTGTCGAGGTACCAAAAGGGGGTTTATCGCGGCAAATAAACGTCGGAAAGGCTTGACGACAGCCTATACGGTTCGTGCAAGAACGCTCTTGTTTGTGTGCGCGCTAAAAAATCCACTCGTGGTCCAAATTATAACCCAGAGACGCCCTCTACAGTATACACGGCGTCTCTCGTAGCGCAGGGGTTTCTTCGGGGCGATCAACTCCGCCATTCGATCGACTCACTTGTACCTATTTCGACTCAGTCAGTCCGCCCTGCCTGTCCAGGCGCGTCCGGTCCGTAGCGATGGGCACCGCAACGGGAGTTGGCCGGAACGACGCAGTGCGCCGGCGGCGGCCTCGTTTCGAGAAGACAATGCGACCGCGGCTGTGGGGGCGCGTGTTTACGAGGGTGGAGGGCATGTCACGGCGTGCTATCGTCGAGTGGAAACACTTCTTTTGCGGGGCGATAGGAACATGGCGCTTTTGTATCGCTCCCGCGCGCTTGCATAATAAGCACGCCGTCCTCACCGCCACGCGCTGACCAACTGACCCAGCGGGCAGAGTCGCCGCGTCCACGCCGAGCAGACAATGGGGGCTCCCTCCTGGGCAAACAGCGCCGTGAATGACCACTATATTTACGCTCCTCTCGAGAACTCGGTAAGCCCAGGTGCTCGCAGGCTCGCACACTGAGGGCCGCGAGTCATGTTGCAGCCCGAATCGGCTCTTCAGTATGCATAAGGCGGCCGACGCCTAATCGAAAGTAGCGCAAGCGGCCAATATTAGGCCGTTTATTGTAGTGCCCGCTGCGGCGTACTGCGTTCTACCGTGGTTCAAGTAGTGCGGGTGACACCTGTATGTATTTGAGTAACCAGGGGATGCGAACGCCACCCTCGGAAGCTGTCGCGGTCTCGGAGAATTTAGTATTTATAGGGGGATGGCCAAAGATTCCCACTGAACTAACGAGGAGGTGGATAGGGTGGCGACTCAGAACGCCCTTGCGCGGGTACACCTCTCGACAGCTGGCCCAGCAGACACCCCCCTCCGCTCCCTTCCAACACACACGTACACTTTAGGAAAACCGTACCTTCGTTAACCCCTTCCAGGCCAACGGTCCATCCAATCTGATAAGCTTTACGGTTAGCATGTGAGTCATGCTGAGCTAGGACCTTCTCTCTTTTATTTTGTCTTTATTACGAGGGTGTGATTGAGATTGGTAATAGAAGGCACGGTTGTTCCAGTTATATTTACCTTGAGTGAGCACTGACAAGAAATGTTAGATTATTATTTTGGTTCTTTGTTCTGCTTCGGGGAGTAGAGACGTAGCTGGTAATCGAAGTACGGAACCACGTTTGCCTCAACCTGCGAGTGATAGTTTATGACGGAAACATTTATGACGAAATAGTTTAGGTTTCAATTTCTAAGCGTTTCTAGAGCATCGTGTATACGCCGAGTCTTTCGTGCCACTCACCCTCACCCCTGCTTAGGTCACTGAGCCATCCTTGTTATTAAAGTCCATTCTCTCTCTCTCTCTCTCTCTCTCTCTCTCTCTCTCTCTCGTAAGCATGGCTTGTAGTCACGTGCTATCACAAACCGTTGTTCTGTGTCTCACGAGGCTCAGCGACGTCCAGCTATTTTTGACAAAAATACCAGTGAGCCTCTACTGTTATGGCAACTTCACGCCCACTCGCTGAATACGGCCCTGAAAAGTTCGGAGCTGGAAGACCAGCTCTGGGCCGCCTGGCAAGCCGAAGGTGCCGCCCGAGTCCAAGGACTTCGAGCCGACACCTGAGGCCACTAAAAGCAAAGTGCCGGCTCTTTAAATAAAGTTTATTTCATCTTATTCGAATCACCACTCACCATGACAGAGGCCGCATCTCATGACGACAATGCCTTTCAATATCCCGTCTTGATGTTGTTTTCTTTCTTCTTTTTTTTTTTTTTTTTGAGTGGGGGGGGGGGGGGGGGGGGCGATGGGTGGCAATATAGTGCATAAGGGGAAAGCGCAATTGTACTGTACATGTGTGCCGTAGTAGCACTTAAGAGATCAAGATGCCGTAGCATGACAAAATTTTTAAATGTCCAGTTTTTCACCAACTTTCCATTTGGAGGTGCCACGTCGACCAATATCTCCCATGTGGGTGCCAGCGGGCAAATGCTTTACGAAGCTTTCTTATTATGTCGGAGCACCTACACCACTTGTTTGACGCAACCTTATTCAACCATTGCCTATGACGACTTGCGCATTCTTTTCTGAATGGAACAGTGGACCTGTCGCTTTCCTTTGGAGCAAGTCCTCGGCCTCAAAGTAGAGTTAGTGTGTACTGCCTATATATAAAAAAAGAATAAAAAAAGAATTAAAAAAAAACGTGACATCGTATGGCGCGTAAACGCACCTGGCTATGTAGGAGTGATCGTAAAGAACATTATGCCTATGCCAAGTTTTGTAAGCTACTTTTCAGTTCGATTGAATGACAAGGTGAAGTAAGTTCTCACGAACTACTGCGGACACGAGGGTTGCTTAAAATTTATCTTTTTTTTTAACACCCGGTCCCGTTAGAGCGCTGTCCCGCCTAAATCTTCTCGACGCCAACGAGATGATGGTGCGGCTGACGAGGAAGTATTCCCCTGACGCGCGTGCCGAAGCATGCGTGCAGTATACATATAGCTCTACGCGGCGGCAGCGGGGAGAACGCCCCGGTCCGACAGTGGCTCGGCGTTGCGAAGGGCCCTGCTGCTGCCCGGAGTCGTGCTCGTGGCAGCTTATCTCTGCCCGCATCGATTTGCAGCACAGAACACCCCCGCAAATCGGACATTCGGCGTGGCGCCACAATAGCCGGCTGAGCCCTGCGCGGGCGATATCGATCTCTGGAGTCGCCGCCCAGTTCCGCCTCAGTGACGGAGCTATCTGGGTTATTGCGATAACGCCGACAGCCGCCGCTCCCCGGGCCGCGTGCTGTGCTTAGGACGACTGCCGCTCGCCAGGTGCCGCCGCCGTTTCTCCGCTGTCGTCGCGGTCAGCGAGCCACA
Organism: Dermacentor silvarum; assembly: GCF_013339745.2. NCBI lineage: Eukaryota > Metazoa > Arthropoda > Arachnida > Ixodida > Ixodidae > Dermacentor > Dermacentor silvarum. The sequence continues at coordinate 122,457,764 of NC_051154.1, read as the reverse complement.
AAACGCGCCAAGTGACCGACGCTGGCCTTTTGCGGTAGCAGTGAAAGTCGCCTTCCGTCTTTTGTTCGCTTTTCTGACGAGGGAGAAAATACTAGCTTCTCTGTATATGTGTGTCATCGCCTGTTTCGACATATTCGCCCCGAATTTGTCTGCCATAAGATGCATTGGTGTTCCACATAGTTTTGTTCCACCGTGCTTAAAGAATGTTGCCTGTGCAAAAAAAAAAAAAAAGTAAATTGAACGCCAATGCGAAAGCCTCAAGTTTGCAGGAAGCTATACCGTAACTGGTGCTAGTCTCTGGATATAAGAGCTGAATGGGGGCACATTGAGCACTCACTGGCCTTTATTCGGAAATTGTAACTTGTTAAAGTATACATTATAACATTTGACGTCCCAACGCCGCAGTGGGGACATCCGTTTGGCCACCTTCGGATCCGTGCATCCAAAGCACGGCACGGGAACGTTTTTTTGCATTCTTCCCCCACTGGAACCGCAGCAAGGAAGCGCACCCGTGGCCTTGAACTCGGCAGCATAACGTCCTAGTCGCTGAATCACTGCAACGCGGGCAAAAGTAAATTAAGCAGGGAATTGCACTTAATCAAAGAGCTAATCGCTGATTATCGCACATTCTTATGTCTGCTTGCGTGGGAATTGTGTTGAGAAAGCATTGTGCTATCTACTACTGCACTTTTTTTAAGTTTTACTGGAATTCTTCGCTGACGTGGCCTGAGGTATGTATATGTAATGTACATACCTGTATATTTCGCCCTTGTATATGTGTATCCTGCCCTTCCACCAATGAATGTGTAATATTACTAAATGTGATGAATACGAACCGAAATAACAAATAATGATGTTGAATTGATTTTTTCTGTGATAGATTGCCATAAAGAAAGGGTAAACTAACAAATGCAGTAAGACTGACGAAATAAACGACCTATACATGGTTCGCGCGCCGCGTCGCGAGCCTCTAGATCTAACGTATGGTGCTCCGATAGTGAAATCAGCTCAGCGCGAAAGCCCAGGTTCGAGCCTGTTTCAAGCGCTTACATATTGCCTTGCTAACGTTCTTGCTTGCATGCACACCCCAGTACTTCTAATTACATTGACTATCACCCGTCACGCGTGAACGGAATCACAGAAGTGGGCTTTTCCACACAAGCTATCTTATTGTGGGGAAGCCATCTTTAAAGGTGTCTGTTACCAACGTGCAGACATCTTCGGCACCGTGGTGATGGTTGGTATATTGGTGCTGGCGTTCAGTAATGCCGCTCTCGCGTCCAGTCAGAGCCCTCGATGGTATGGCAACTTCGATCGTGGACTTGAATGCGTCATCAATGGTAAGCGCGGACGAGACATCCGGAGCGAGTCGGTTGCGGCGAGCTACGTAGCTCCGACAATTAACGGAATCTATCAAAGCAAGCGAAACCATAGCGAGACTTCCCTCGAGTTGCGCCAGTACACGACTTCCTATCCGCACGCTGCGCATGTTGTTGGCTCTTTTGAGCGATGTCGAAATAAGCCGGTGCACTCGTCGCAGTTAGGACAAAACGTTGCTAGAGCTGCTGGCTTGTCAGTCATGCCTAAGTAGCCGTATATCGTCACTCACCGAGACACTCGACTCATTTGATGAACGACTGAGTAAAATAATGTCAAATGCAAAACACTCCACTGCAGTTAACCAGTGGGTTAGCCAAGCGGAAAACACAGTGGCCGAACTAAAGAAATTGTGCGCACAGTTGTGTAAAATAATAATCACCTAAAGAATAGGTCGAGCCGGAATAAGTCTTGATCAAGTCGTGGCGTTTGAAAGACTGCTGGCGTAGGTTGCAAATTTGGTAGCAACAAAGTATGAGCAGTGCCATCGAGTTGGTACACGATGGGAAGGCAAACGCATGAAACTGCGAGCGTCACAAACTGCTCGATTTACGCACACACTTTGTTCTTATGCTTAGAGGGATCAAGGTATTCATAAACGAGGAGTTTTCTCCTCATGTGCATCAAGTACATTGCCAATTCTGGCGGAACTCTAAGAATATCTACAAAGATGTCATTCATATTAGGATAAGAAAATTATCAAATCAAGTATACCACGCTGCCACCTGGTGAAAGTGCTATTTTGAATATTGTTTTTATAATTGAAGATGTCCTTAAACATGTTTTCAGATGTGGCATTGTTGAAGACTCATCTGACCACAAAGCAGATGTGGTTAATCTCGAATGATTTTGTTCCCCAGGGACTCCGGTATACGAAGCACTAATGGATCTTAATCACGCAGATGATGAGCTGATTCTTGCAGTGCAGGCGTGTTTTGATCATCTATGTTTGTTAGTGAGGATGACTGGTTTTTACGGAATGTTTGACCCGTACTACGAGATTGTGCGGGAGTATTTTGTTCGGCTTGTGGCGAAAAAAAAATGTAAATGTAACCTTAGCCATCTGCGGTACACACTATCTATCATTCAGCTTGTACTACGCATTAAGGAGACTTGCAGGAAGCCACAGTAAAGTGGTTGTGAACAGCTGTTGTTGTCGCTGAAAGCCACACTAAAAAAAGCGAAATGCTTCAACTTAAGCGATTTTAATACAATGCTACACTAGCCGCATTCATGTTTCTAACTCATGGAAACCGCTCCGTCCTGTTGTGCGTAATTCCTCACAGTTCATTATTAACGAACAACCCCTTTTCAATCGCCTATTATTTTCAGAAAGCTTAAACTGCCATTTTAAATCGGTCTTTAGTCGTGATAATGGAACTACCACTGTGTTTGATTATGACAATATGCCCATAGAATTTCCTCCTTTCAAATTATTCGTCCTGTGTTTAATATTTTGTTGAAAATTGATACCCAGAAAATCGTTGCATCTTACGGCATACCGAACACGTTTCCAAAAACAATTGTGCATAATATAGCGCTATGTACCGAACCATAATGTTTATTAATGCACTTGATTGTTTCAAGGCACCCACTCCATGACCAACTCCTAGTCACAGTAATATTTAAAGCCGGTAACAAACTATTTAATTGAAGTTTCATACCTACGACCTCAGTAAATTTTTATTTTAAAACTTTGTAAACATCATTCATAAAGATATTATGCAGTACCTCGGCCATAAAAATTTCCTTTCGTGTCACAAGAAATGTTTCTCAGGCGTATTTTTCACGGCCGGACAGTTTGTAATTTCACCCACCCACGAAGTTGCATCAGCAATAAATTTTAAAGGAAAATTAGATGTCGTTTCTAGAGATTATTTCGACGTAGACGTAGTACGTCAGAAAAGGAAATATTTACTAAATTAAGCGATATGCCTCAGGACACCAAAGTTACTGTACTGTTTTTCTGTTTACTTAGGAATGACGTCTTAGTTCGTAACATTTAACCATGTCACGTACTGCGAAAGTAACATTTGACGACCCTCAAGGTGGCCCTCTTCTAGGGGCACTCTTGTTTATTGCTTACATCGCTGGCATTGTGGAGGGTTTCAATAACACCTTTGTCAACAAACGCTTGTATGCCGACAACTGCATTTTGTACTCCAATGTCGCTAATTTCCCGGACCAGTTGGTAGGGAACAGTGGGTTTTTGCGTTTGTAAATGGAATGATAAGTTTTAAATGGGCTATAACACACACACACACACACACACACACACACACACACACACACACACACACACACACACACACACACACACACACACACACACACACACACACACACACACACACACACACGCACACGCACACACATTTTAATTCCCTTACGATAATGCATGCAAACTAATACATGTCCATGAGCTTAGACATCCGGATGCTGCTTTTACATCTAAATTAACTTTGTATAACAACAATTAGTTTCACCCGTAACGCGAAGCAGTGACGCGATAGGTGGCGCATTATGCTCAGCCAGCCTTAACACACTGTTTCTCGTGCGGTGTTTGTTGGAGGGAGCACTCACAGGGTGCGAGCGAGCAATCTCCGTTCGAGAAGAAACGCGAGTCGTGCTCGTTTGTGCAAGTTACCCCTCCCGGTAGTGAAATGGAAAGTCTAGGCTTTTCTTCCTCCTCTTAACTATCCGGGCTTAGCCACTGGTATCTACTAAAAGAAACATTTAGCTTCTGGATTCGTTCTGCTTTTCTAAAATTTATATTTCGGCAACCCCGTTAATAGGCCTCACGCTATCGTTGAAGAAAACGAGACGACGTCAGCGCCATTCAGTAAACACGAGAAGTAGAGCGCCCAGAAAGACTAATGAAGACGAAGCAGACGCGCTCAATCATTGTATAATTACATGTAGAAGAACAAAACTTGTTTTAGGACCGCCTCCGCAACTGGGAAGAGGACGCGCATGAACACGAGGAAGGCGCGATCTCTATCTATAGTACACAGATGGTGAGCGGGTGATGCCCAAACATTGCAGCTGCTGGCGCGATTGTGCTCTCCAGGATCAGTATTCTCCGCTGCTGTAGCATCGGTAGAGTAGCTGAGAGGTAGAATCCTGGACTGTCAATCTGTTGGTCGTAAGTTCGAATCTTCGCGACACAAAGAGATTTCTATACGATCTTTGTAATTTTCTCGCAAATGATTTAGGTATTCCAGCAAGGGGCGGCGGCGGACATCGGCGGGCATCAAAACAACCAGGGGAGTGAGCCCAAAACTGCTATCATTGTGATATTATCATCTGTGGGAAAGCACTAAAAAAAAAGCTGGATTACTTAAAGCGTATACCTTAATAGGCGCAAATAACGAATGCAAGGTGGCCGAGTATACTCTAGTCCGGCCCATTTTCTAAAGGATGCTTCTGTAGGGTGGTCTTCTCGCCGTTACAGTTAAAGCCCTAATCCATCAAAAAAAAAAAAAAAATGTGATTAGGTTCGTTTACGACCGTCTCTCTGTGCCCTTGTCGCACGCTTACCATTTGCTGCTTCAGAATTTAAAACACAGGGGCACGTATATCTTATCAGGCTTACACAAGATTGTTAACGCATGCATTGCCACCCATTTACACGCGTATCACACTAATCAATCACAATCACACTAATCAACCACCAAGCAATAACGCTAATCACCAAACAAAGCTGCTCAGTCATATTTCCGTCTAAAGCCTTTGTTGTCTCTTCGTGCTTGTGACATTTCTGTCTTTTCTTTTCCATGCACGTGACTTTTCATGCTGTGCCTGCTTCTGCTATCTCCCGCAAACGACGGCCCAGTAAATTTGTACGAATAAACTAAATATGTAATTACACCTTAACAAGCTCGGCTCAGACCCGTAGTTGCTAAGAAATCAAGTTTTTCTCTCCCTCTCTCTACTTCCACTGACCGTTCTGTTTTCTTTGCCTTAGCACCATTCAGCTGCGGCTAGAACACTCAAAAAATTAATAAAGCAATTAACAGTGATACCTGTTGCCTGAGCGATGTAAGCATCTAATGCCATACCAGAGGATTCTAACACTGCGGCTCCACTGTCAACTAGTTAATACGCGAAACGGATTCACACTTTTTTACAACTACTTTAAAAGCTTCTGATTTTCTCAGGCACAGGACGCAATATATCACGCCATTCGTACGACCAAATTGACAGGCGTGTCCTGCACGGTGTAGTCTCCTGGCGGCAAGCACGTTTTACTGCGCTTGAGCGATTTTGCTTGGTAAACGATACGCTGCTGTAGGAACGGGTATATCATCTTTCCTCGTGCGTCGCCCAACTTTCGGCGCGAAATTAAACCGGCACACGCGGCAGCGACCGAGCGCGCGAAAACCGCTGCCGCTGAATGGGCTGCTGGCGCCATCTGCCGCTGAGGTGGTGAAACTTACTCGGTCCAACAAGTGCGCCGCTACTGAATTGCAGCGTTTGCGAATAGCTCTTCGAGATTTGCGGAAAGCTTTCAAGAGATGTGCTCCTTTGTCTCTTTCTGTTTTTTATTACATTTTCACGCTTTCTGTGGTTATCAAAGGGCACTATATCGCTTTAGGACAAAAGCTAGAGAAAGTGGATTCCTTGACTTGTGAAAAGTAACCGCGAACCGAGAGGTATTTTGTATACAAGCAAGCCCTTTTCGTCTGCGTTAGTCCTTTCATTTTGTAGTGTCACGCAGACATTACATTTACGAGTACATATTGCCTTCGCTGCGTTGATGAGTGATGTGGGTTAACGTGCAGAATTTGCGCCTGGATCAAGAGAGGCGCAGCAATGGAGTGCTTAGTTAATTTTATTGATATTGGTAGTCTGCGAGTGGAGTTAGGGATGTTATCCACTAGGGTACCTGAATTTTTTTATAACGCACCTTGAGATCCGTCTTCGCATTTTCTTTTTGCTTGGAAATTTGCTAATTTTTGGTAATTCGCGTTAAATAAAATTAAAAACTATGGGGTTTTACGTGCCAAAACCACGTTCTGATTATGAGGCACGCCGTAGTGGAGAACTGCGGAACAATTTGGACCACCTGGGGTTCTTTAATGTGCACTTAAATCAAGTACACGGGTGTTTTCGCATTTCGCCCCCATCAAAATGCGGCCGCTGTGGCCAGGATTCGATCCCGCAACCTCGTGCTTCGCAGCCCAACACCATAGCCACTAAGCAACCACGGCGGGTGTTAAAAAATTTACTCAGTATAAAGAGTCTGCTTCTGGCAATCGTTAGAAATGAGCTTTGTTTTCTTATACTGGGTGATCATTTTTTTAGTTTTCTGGAATTTTCAAAAATTGCCTTATTCCAGATAACATAACTATAGTCCTTGATCTGGATTATTCAGAGAGGCGGACATTACTTGCATGAGTAATTGAAATGGATATTCAACTAGTTAAAGAAAATGTACTAATTCACTTCTTAATTATTTAAGTTATGGCACATAATGCAATTTACGAATTGTAGCCGGTGAGTTCTCAAGGCGTATCGTATCCACTTAAGATGAATTTGCAGAATGACACCAGTTTGGAGATATTATTTCCCAAAAATGTGGGACGAGATACATGGGCGTCCCATTACTTTCATGCTTCAATGCAGAAAGGAGCGTTTTGTTAAAAAAGTAAGTGGACCAACAGTGCATTTTTTTTATCCAGTTTGATGGCGCATATCTAAAACCGGCCACTCTGGAAATTCATTTCAAGCGGATGAGGCGTACACCATGAAAATGAGGCGTACTCCATGACGTACCGCACACGGCAGCCAATCGAATCGCGTTATTATCACAAGCAAACGCTTTTTTTTTTTTTTTTTTACTTATGGAATCCGTGACCGTCTCCGTCTGTCCTTGTTCACGGTGATAGAAACGTCTTACTACCGAAGTGACATGCCAACAATGATAAAAACATGACCGTTAAAGCGATGACTGTTTTTTACAGTGTGTCTTCGCTGGCGGATGCAGCAGAGAGAAGGGGGAGATAGATGCAGCCCCCCCCCCCCCCTTTTTTTTTTTTATGCAGTCTTCGTAGCTGCATAAAGGCTGTGCAGCAGTTTTTTTTTCTTTCTCCCCCCCATGGGAATGGCAATTCTCTTTTATACGCATTTTCCTCCGTAGATTTTCACAGAACTCAGTTGTATTTCCTGTCACTTTAGCTGACATAGACTTTGCACTCAGCAATAATAATGTTTTTTTTGTTTGTTTGTTTTTTTGGCAGGCTGTGAAAATGCGATCGTCCAACGTGGCATCGCACAAACTCAAAAAAAAAAAAAAAAAAAAAAGCAAACGGTCCAAATATAACAGCTACCTCAAGCGAACTACTTTCTTGCACTTGCCTTCTCCCCATTGGTTGTTACTATTGTCGCTCGCTTATACGACACTTTACATTGGTTGCATATGCGCAGGAGGCAGTTCAAACGCACCAGCCTTATTTACATGTGGTACTGTGGCTGTGCATTTTTTTTTTTTTTCAGTGGCGGCGCTAAGCTTGTTGATATGCGTTTTAAGTCTTTATGTGTGCAGTTCATTGGGTGTCTGACATATCGCGGTGATTTTTAGCCTCTATGAGAATTTGCCCCCTGAGTGCGCGGCATGCAGTGCTGATCGTCGCCCCATGCAGTCACGAAAGCTCTCGGAACAGCGCTATAGTCTGTCATTTTTAATGCACGGTTTAACCGCGCTCCTTCATGTCAGAAACCCAAATTTCTTCTCTAAACGTCTTTCGTGGATCAGCTTTTTGCAAGTTATTGCCACGTGGGGCATTGTCCCCGAAGGTGCGACGTCTGTAAAATTCGCGCCGCAAGTATGACCTCAGTTGGGTGTATCCGCAAGACGCCCGCCTTTCACCTTACGAAGGTTGGGCCACCAAATCGCGATTGCGATGTATGAACTGTCGCTTGCGGGGCTCCTTCCTATAGACGTCATTCGTCTTCTTACTCCACCAAGGCTCCCCAAGCTTACAGGACGTAACCATTTGACCCACGCGCGTCGCAATTTAGCTTAAACACCACGTGCATGGAACCTATTTGGTTCTATACGAGTTGACGATGTACTGTCATAGAATATAGTATGGTTGCCAGTGGTCAATTTCCGGCGTTTATTAAAAAGGGCGGTGAGTGGAGTGGCTGAACTGATAGTGAGAATATAGAAGGTGAGCATGGTTACGGGGGGTGGGAAGGCTATTACCAGCTTCCTTAACTAGCGAGTGGCAAGAAAATAAAAAAGGTGGCGATAACGTGCCAGTCAGTGGTCGCATGAGCACTCTCCCCGTGGCATGGGGCGCACCTTGTACGCTCTCGCGAGCTATATAAGATGTGCCTGCATACTAATAGTATACATGTATACACAGGGCTTTCGTTCTTTGATGTCGCCGTTTCCCTCCTCATTTTCTCGCTCATTGCCTTTTTGCATCATCCACTGGTCAACAACTGGCGCGTAACAGCCACGTGACATCCAAGGTGCCAGCTGGAGCCTATTTCTCCCGAAAGACGGCTATCCCGCGGCGGGCCCTGTCGCGTGGACGGGATGCGCGTAATTGGCTTTCATTGCCCGCTCTCAGCCCTTTCACACATAGCGCGCAACTTGCTCTTTGTTGTTTGCGTGTTCGCGCGCTTCTGCCAGCAGCAGCGGCAGTTGGCCGAGAAGAGCCGGCGGTGCCAATAAACCAGGGCTGAGGAAAGCGGCAACCGATCATTTGTTTTGCTAACGTGGCGCGCGTGTTTACAGGAACCCTTTCGGCGCCGCGGTTAGCGCGTCTGTTTTGCTTGTGGGGAGGAAGGGGAGGGGTGATTCCCGGCAGCGATAGTGTTCGAAAATTGCCCATTGCGGTGCTGGGGACCGCCCCGCGCGATGGCCGGCGCTGGTGCGACCGCCGCGTTAATGAGGCGCCCATCGCGGACACAACCGGCGCGGGTGGCGGGTGCAGTCGAACGCAGCAGCCACGCGAGGTCGTGGCTTCATTTGATTTCCCCCAAATCGCCGCTTTCCCGTCGGAGCGTCCGTCTTCGCGGCTGACCGACCCTTGCCGCAGCTTATCTGCCTCCGCTGTGGCAACGTCCAATTACAATGCACGATTCTGCATGCGAGAGCGGATAAGGGCTGTTCTGCGGAACGTGTATCGCTCTACATGGCGGAGATGGAAATGATAAGGGGGGGAGGTCAAACAACACGCGTGTCTCGAGAACCAGGGCCCGCATTCAGGAAAAGATTGTACGCTAGAATTGTGCGTAAGAGAAAATTTTAGCGAAACCTAATATTCGACGTATCATTGTGAAGGCGGCTGGCGAATGGCAAAGGTCACATGCGAAACAAAAGCTTTGGGAATTCGGTCCTGCAGGTGGATTACAAGTCTTTAGTGTCGCTCAGTGCGTTCCTTGGTCATTTCTAAGGAAATGCAAAGGTGTCTTGTCGAACTTGAGGCTGCCTTTAACGCCGGCCACGTTTTGTGTCGCGGAATTAGGGAGACCACGAGCTCCGTATTGCGCGTGGCTTCTCTTTGCTTAAAATAACAAGCGCTCTAAAAAGCTCGCCGCGTGCAATAACGGTTCAAGTTTGCAACGGCACCGGTGGCGTAAACATGAGTACATTTTTGTTTCGCGTTTTCTGATATCTTTGTATTGTGCTACAGCAAACACACCACAGTTAACCGAACGCTCAGAACAGTACCGTTTTGGGGTTAACGAAGCTAGCGCGCTCACAGCCACGCTGCTACCTAAAATGAACGTAACGTCACATGCGTTCACCATAAGAGGCATGTCGCTCCGCGTCAGTTAGGTGTGCAATGCTTTTTGGGAACGTTGAAATTACAAGAAAACTTTATAAAGCTTTTCGTGCGTAAGCGCTGTTTACTGTTGGCCGGCAGCATTTGCTAATAATATCCGCTATCACGACTGACTTGTATACGAACAGTTCTAGTTCAACTTTTATTTGTGAACAAGCTAGTGCCCAGTTGAGCAGTACCTAGTAAGAAGATACTTGGCTGAGGACTACTTCAGTTTGGGCTAGTTGCTGCGACGTACTGGAAATTTAACCAGCGCAAATAAACGAAGACGCAAGAACACAAAAATACTCGGAGCACACGACCGTATCATCGCTCGCATTTTGCCAATCCGCAGCTTTATCGCCCACAATTAC
>NC_051154.1:122084730-122112230 GCF_013339745.2 Dermacentor silvarum | reverse complement strand
TAGCCTCTCACCACATCTGCCACAGGTTGGAGGTGTTCATTTCCAGTCAGTAGAAAATTATGGGTGCCGTAGGTGTTTGCTATCCTGAGTCGACAGAACAGGACATCAATTCGTCGTGTTTTCGTTGTGGAGGGACAGAAACCTAACTGGGGCCTAATCACGTGATGATTATTATTTGTTTCAGCGTCCCACAAGTGTTGCCAGTGACTTCGCAGTTTCTTTCATTAGAAAGGCTTCAGATCTATGGCAGTGACAGCAGCGGTACGACTAATAGTTTGCGATATAATTGATGTGGCCTATTGGTCTGCTAGCACATTCCCCTCGATGCTTCTATGGCCAGGTACCCAGCATATAATGACATGCTGGTTAGATATATACGCTCTCCACAGAACGGAATGGAGCTCATTAAGTACATGATTTTTGTATTTACAGAGTGACGCGTAGGGAGTGTGCATATATAATTGGTTTTCGAAGTTTTTATTTTGTTATATGCTTCACAGTCGACAATACTGCACAGGCCACAGCCGTAAAGATAATTACTTCTGGGGCAGTACATCTAACTTCGAGAAGGATGGGCCGACTACTGTATACGATACCCCGGCATGTGACTTAGAAGCTTCAGTGTAAAACTCTGTGCATAATAACTTGGACTGGAGTTCTAGAAAATGCATGCTAATATATGCCTCTGGAGCGTGTTCTGTCACCTCTACAAATGATGTATCACATTCTGTGAGTTTCCACGGCGGCAATGGCGTTGCTGGGGTCATCAGACTATAAGAGTGAACACCCATTTCCTCGCTAAGTTTTTTTACACGCAGTGAGAAGGGTTCTCTCGCTGCTGGTCGATTGTTAAACGGTGTAGTACATGTCACGTCGTTTACGGTTATGTACAAAGGCGTCCGCAGAATTTTTTGCAGGGGGGGGGGGGGGGGGGGCAGCGGTATGTTCACAGCAAAAAGGCAGTATTTGCGGAGTAAATTTATTTATTTATTTATTTATAAATAAATAAGTAAAATACACGCATGAAAGAAAAATTACGAACAGCAAATTAATGCGTGGCTTGGAGAGATACATTGGAGTTTATTAACGAACAAGAAATTAAAATTAATAAAAAAATGCAGAAAGATACTATCACTTCGTCGAGAAAACTGCTCCGTCTTGCTGCATGCGGGTTCTCGACTCACCCGAATTGATGACCAGCACACAGCATAATATGTTCACAAACACGCAACTACAGACTTACAGTCACTCAGTCAGTCTTCCTTGAACAGCAACTGCAGACGCCTCGGATTTTTCTGGGCGAATTGCGTGATGACACGGGTTATAAAATCATTTCTGTGCTTCATTACACGCTCTCGGTGCACACTCATCATACAAAGGCCGCCCAGCCTGTCGTTTGTCATCGTTGAGCGTAGCCAGGTTTTCACTCTCCTCATGGTACTGAAGGAGCGTTCGACCGTACAGGCAGTAACTGGCAAAGCCAGAGCCACCTCAATGGCTTTTGAAAGATCGGGGAAGAATGTCTTGGCCTGATGTAGAAGCTCGCAGTAAGTTATTTTTGATGGGTCCCCAGTTTTGTTGCACCACATCTCGTACCAAGAGATGGCCTCTTCCTTGAAGTTGTCGATGCCGTAAAAGCATTGGAGTTCTTCGGCGAAGGCAGCGAACTCAACAAGGCTCAAGTGCTTCATTTTTGATGGATGCAGCTGGAGAAGTTTGAAGCTCCTCTCAGTGCTTTCAGAAAAGAGGCGAGCTAAAGAAGCAGTGAGAAAGTCCAAGTACGGCACATATATTGCCACACGGTAGTATTCCTCCAGCGACTGAATCCCGTAGTTGTCTCGGTGGGCCTGACGAGAGACTTGTCTTGGTACAGATCATCATCATCATCATCATCATCATCATCATCATCATCATCATCATCATCATCATCATCATCCTATATTTTATGTCCACTGCAGGACGAAGGCCTCTACCTGCGATCTCCAATTACCCCTATCTTGCGCTAGCGTATTCCAACTTGCGCCTGCAAATTTCTTAACTTCATCACCCCACCTAGTTTTCTGCCGTCCTCTACTGTGCTTCCCTTCTGTTGGAATCCATTCTGTAACTCTAATGGTCCATCGGTTATCAATCCTACGCATTACATGGCCTGCCCAGCTCCATTTTTTCCTCTTAATGACAACTAGAATATCGGCTATCCCCGTTTGCTCTCTGATTCACACCGCTCTCTTCCTGTCTCTTAACGTTAGGCCTAACATTTTTCGTTCCATCGCTCGTTGTACGGTCCTTAACTTGTTCTCGAGATTCTTTGTTAACCTCCAAGTTTCTGCCCCATATGTTGTTAGCACCGGTAGAATGCAAAGATAGTACACTTTCCTTTTCAACGACAGTGGTAAGCTCTCAGTCAGGATTTGGTAATGCCTGTCATATGCACTCTAAACCAATTTTATTCTTCTGTAAATTTCCTTCTCATGATCAGGGCCCATTTGACTAATTGACCTAGATAAACGTACTCCTTTATAGACTCTAGAGGCTGACGGCGATCCTGAATTCTTGTTCCCTTGCCAGGCTATTGAACATTATCTTTGTCTTCTGCATTTAAATCTTCAACCCCACTCTTACACTTTCTCGGTTAAGGTCCTCAATCATTTGCTGTAATTCGTCTCCATTGTTGTTGAATAGGACAATGTCATCTGCAAACCGAAGGTTGCTGAGATATTCGCCGTTGATCCTCACTCCTAAGCCTCCCCAGTCTAAGAGCTTGAATACTTCTTGTAAGCATGCAGTGAATAGCATTGGAGAGATTGTGTCTCCTTGCCTGACCCCTTTCTTGATAGGTAACTGTCTACTTTTCTTGTGGAGAATCAAGGTAGCTGTGGAATCCTTGTAGATGTTTGCTAAGATATTCACGTATGCGTCCTGTACTCCTTGATTACGCAATGCCTCTATGACTGCTGGTATCTCTACTGAATCAAAGGCCTTTTCATAATCTATGAAAGCCATATAGAGAGGTTGATTGTACTCCGCAGATTTCTCGATTACCTGATTGATGACATGGATATGATACATCGTAGAATATCCCTTCCTAAAACCAGCCTGTTCTCTTGGTTGGCTGAAGTCAAGTGTTGCCCTGATTCTATTGGAAATTATCTTGGTGAATATTTTATACAATACTGAAAGCAAGCTAATGGGTCTATTATTCTTCAATTCTTTAACGTCTCCCTTCTTATGAATTAGTATAATGTTGGCGTTCTTCGAGCTCTCTGGTACACTTGAAGTTGTGAGGCATTGTGTATAAAGGGCCGCAAGCTTTTCAAGCATGATATCTCCTCCATCTTTGATTAAATCTACTGTTATTCCATCTTCTCCAGCAGCTTTTCCCCTGGTCATGTCTTTCAAGGCCCTTATAACTTCATCGCTAGTTATAGAAGGAGCCTCTGTATCCGGTTCATCACTATTTCGAATGAAAGTAGCTTGGCTGTTTTGGGCACTGTACAGGTCAGTATAGAATTCTTCCGCTGCTTTTACTATGTCATCAAAATTGCTGATGATATTTCCATGCTTATCTTTCAGTGCATACATCTTGCCTTGTCCTATGCCAAGCTTTCTTCTTACTGATTTAATGCTGCGTCCATATTTTACGGCTTCCTCAACCTTTCCCACGTTATAATTTCGAATATCCCTTACTTTCTTCTTGTTGATCAGTTTTGACTGTTCAGAGAATTCTGATCTCTTGAGTTAGACATTCTCATGTTTTGTCGTTTCTTTATTAGGTCCTTTGTTTCTTGGGAGAGCTTACCTACTGGTTGCCTTGGTGCCTTACCTCCCACTTCCATTGCTGCTTCTGTGATCAACCTAGTTAAGGTTTCATTCATTACCTCTATGTTGCCGTTATCTTCCTTTTCTAAAGCTGCATATTTGTTGGCGAGCAGCAGCCTGAATTGGTCTGCTTTTACCCTTACTGCCTCTAGGTTGGCCTGTTTCCTCTTGACTAATTTCACTCTTTCTCTCTTCAAATTGAGAGAAATCCTAGACCTCACTAACCTGTGGTCACTGAACTTTACCTTACCTAACACTTCAACATCCTGCACTATGCTTGGATCGGCAGAGAGTATGAAATCTATTTCATTCCTTGTTTCTCCATTAGGGCTTTTCCAGGTCCACTTCCTGTTGCTGCGCTTCCTGAAGAAGGTATTCATTACTCGGAGCCTATTCCTTTCCGCAAATTCTACTAACATCTCTCCTCTTGCATTCCTAGAGTCGATGCCGTAGTTGCCAACTGCTTGCTCACCATCCTGTTTTTTCCCACTTTTGCATTGAAGTCGCCCATGACTACAGTATACTGAGTTTGTACGTTTCTCATTGGTAATTCAACACCTTCATAAAACTGTTCTATTTCTTCATCATCGTGACTAGAGGTAGGGGCGTAGGCTTGTACTACCTTCATTTTGTACCTTCTATTCAGCTTTATTACGACGACTGCTACCCTCTCATTAATGCTGTGAATTCGTCAATGTTGCCCGCTATGTTGTTATGGACTATAAATCCTACCCCGGATTCTCTCTTATCTGGAAGACCTCTGTAGCAGAGGACGTGGCCGTTAGTCAGCACTGTGTAAGCCTCACCAGTTCTTCTAGCCTCACTAAGGCCGATAATATCCCAGGCAATTCCTGGTAATTCTTCAAATAGTCCTGCTAAGCTAGCCTCACTCGAGAGGGTGCGCCTGTTGAACGTTGCCAGGTTCAGTTTCGATTGGCGGCCTGTCCGGACCCAGAGATTCTTAGCACCCTCTGCCGCGTAGCAGGTCTGACCGCCGCCTTGGTCAGACCTGCTGCGCTTGGTACAGATAGCACCACATTTAAGTGATTGGCTGCCTCCCTTGCTGCATTCATGATGTCAGAGAACTCCTCTACAGCGTTTGTCTGGTGGCCGCGAAAAATACTTTGCAGCTCAGTGATGTGGTCATGCTCAGAATGTAAGTCCATGGATTTCATATGCTTTTACTCGTTCTCTCCGAAGCCTAGCTGCGGCGTTGCTTTATACCTGTTTTCATTACAGTACGGAAAAAGTGCGCGGGCCTCCATTTTTGGTGTTTCTCTCGAACACTTTTTATATATGAGAAAAAACGTTGCCTCCTTCCCTTTTCTCCGGCAAATCATACCGCAGACGCACTGCAGCCGTTTTCATGGCAGTGTGGCTCTCTGGGTGTTTACACTCTATAAATTCGTCTGAAGCGCTTGACAATCGTTTTCATAACCAGAAAATGAAGCAAAACATAGACTCCCACGAATTACACTCTTCCATTAATAAAAAAGCTTATTTAATTGATTATCCTATTTTGCTAGGTAGCCATACACAAAATTTAGCTGCGGTTGCATTTATCTGGGACCAAAATAACTATGTGGTCCTATCTTAATTCGTTGAAATGGATCGCATAATGACACTACTCACCTCGGCTTTCAGTCCACTACAAGCGTACAAGCTTTTTGAGGAGCGGATTTAGGCTTGGTTTGGGTGGCGGGGGTGGTCAAAATTTCGTCATTTCGGCAAAAAATGGCAACAAGCAAATGTGACGCCACGGGAAGGTGTCACACTTATCTTACTAAGTGTGGCGGTCTACACTTTTTCCTAAATGTAGCCGGCAATTTATGAGAAAGCGGAAGTGCTCGTGATAATACTGCGTAGATCTCGAAGTTCAAGATAGAAAACCTCAAGCGTCCCCCCCCCCCCCCCCCCCCCCCATCCGTACGTCCATGGTATGTGAGAAGGCTGTTCACAGTTCGCATTAACGGTCAGAAAATATGTGAAATTGGAGTATGATCTTGAAGATGCAGCGACCAATCATTAGTTTTTACGCGGAGGCTCGCCGCAAAACTTGTCCTGAAGGCACCCGTTGCCATGCGGATACCTAGATTGTGAACTGGGCCCAGCATCTTCAAAGCGCTTGGAGTAGCAGACTGGCACACTATAGCCCCATAGTCTAAGCGTGTACGTACGAGACTTTTGTAGAGGTTCATAAGGCATTTCCTATCCCTTCCCCATGTTAAGCGCGACAATATTAAAAAAAAATTCATTGTTTTCAGACATTTGTTCTTAAGATATTTTATGTGTGGGACGAAAGTAAGCTTTGTGTCTAGTATGATGCCCAAGAATTTGTGTTCTGTGTTCACAGGTATCTGCTGTACGTGAAGTTCTATTATAAGGATTCGCGGTAAGGGTTCTCTTTTGTGGGAAAAGAACACAGGTGATTTTGTTGGCATGAAGCCCATTTTTATCGGCAAACTTATAGACACTTTCTTCAGACCAAGCTGAACTTGTCGCTCACAGAATGCGAGGTTACATGACTTAAATCCGATCTGACAGTCATCGACGCATACCGAATAAGATATACGACTGCGGTATTGATGAACGCAAATAATTTTTATGATAAAAAGTGTGTAGCTAAGCACGCCACCTTGCGGTACCCCAGTTTCCTGCACGAATGGTCTCGGTAGAACATGACCGATTTTAACACGGAATGTGCGGTTTGATAAATAACTTTCGATTACGTTAAGCATTTTTCTGCGGATGCCCATTTCTGATAGGTCCCGCAGTATTCCATACCGCCACGTGGTATGGTAAGTGATACCGCGTGGTGGTATTAGGTAAGTAAAATAAATTTCAGAAATGATCAATTGTTGAGATAAAGCTCAAAAATTACCTTTTTTTTGGGGGGGGGGGGCGGGAGGGGGGGGAGTAAATTTGAACATGACATAATCTGACTAGCGATGTCTTTCAAATTTTATTGGACCTATCTGAAATCTCAGAATGAAATGCGTGAGGTCTGTTGTATCTTTTATTGTTTGCTTTTCTTTGACTGAAGACAAAACTTTTTTTTCTTTTTCGTGTGAAACCAAGTCGAGGGTCGCGCATTATGGCTTTTATTAGTAGTTCAACTCAAAGCTGTCCTTGTAAAGAGAAATTTTTAACAAAGACTCACTTCAGAATGCTTCTTGCATCATCGTAGCTGATCGGCTGTGCAACAGTCCGCGCCAGCTCGGCATCGTCAATCATAGGGCGATAGAGCGACTCTGCGTAATAGAGAAGACCAAGCAGGTTTCTTACTAGGAAACACGCGTCACTGTATATTGCCAGCAGATTAAAAAAAAAAAAAAAAACGCCACAGTTTGCAGAGTCCGCCGAACATTCCGAAACTGCGTTGGTGTTTGCGTCGCAGATGCACCACCACTGGACAAACAAGGCATGTTTACACTAAATTATGTAAGCGACTTATTCCACTTTATAAATTAAGTGATAAGCATACTGCTATTAATTACAGGTCCGTATCACTTACTAGCCTTCCATGTAATATATTCGAACACGTTCTGTTTTCCCATCTTGCCGTCTTTGGAATCTAACTCTTCTTCATTACATCGCCAACACGGTTCTCGAAAAACATACTGATGCAAAACGCAGTTAAAATCCTTCTACCATAAATGCAATGTTGTTCTTGACAAAACATATCTAGCTGACTATCTTTTTAGACTTTTCTAAAGCCTTCGACAAGGTGTGTCACCGGCTTCTGCTATACGGGGTAATCATTTTCAAGTTTTTAGGAATCAGATGACATAATTCTTGTTCTTGAGCTGGATTGTTCAAAGAGGCGGACATTATTAGCACGAGAAATCGAAGCACATATTCAACTAATTAACAGAAATTCACAATTAACTGTTCAGTTTAGTCAATTACTTTACGGTAAATATTGCAATTTACGAATTGTAGCTGGCGAGTTTGCAAGACGTATCCACTTGAAATGCATTCCCAGGAGGACGCCAGTTTTGAGATATTATTTCCCAAAGTGTGGGGCGAAATACATGGGCGTTCCAGTTACTTTTGTGCTTCAATGCATAAAAGAGTGCACCTGCCGTTGGCTTAGCGGCTACGGCATTGCGCTGCTAAGCACAAGGTTGCGGGATCAAATCCTGGCCACGGCGGCAGCATTTCGATGGCGGCGAAATGCAAAAAAAAAAAAGAAAAAAAAAAAAAAACGTCGGCGTGCCACGCATTGTGTGCACGTTAAAGAATCCCAGGTGGTCAAAATTAATCCGGAGTCCCCCACTACGTCGTGCCTCGTAATCAGATCGTGGTTTCGCACGCAGAGCCCCAGAATTGATTTTTCATAAAAGAGCGCTTTGTTAAAAAAGTAAGTGGACCAACAGTCCATTCTTACGGCGAGTTTAAAGGCGCATATCTCCAAACTGGTGCCCTCCTGAAAACGTGCAAACTCACCGGCTATAATTCGTAAATTGCAATATGTTCCGTAAACTAATTAATTAAGAAGTTACGTAGTGGATTTTTTAATTAGTTGAACATGTGAATCGATTTCTCTTGCAAGTAATGTCCGACTCTCTAAATAATCCAGCTCAATGAGTAGAATTATGTTATCTGCAAGAGGCAGTTTTTAAAATTTCGTCAAACTTAAAAATGATCACGCCTTATAAACTTAGCCTCTTGACATTTGACACGAAAACATTAACGTGTATAGAATACTTTCGCTACTACCGCTCTAAGCTTGTCTCGGCCAACGATTCTAGCTCTAAGCCCTGTGCGGTACACTCTAGTGTACCGCAGGGCTCTGTACATGATCCACTTGTGTTTCTTATTTATACCCGGTGTTTCTCCGAAGGCTGCCAAAAATTCCTAAAAATAGAGCACTCAGGTTAAAAATGCGACTCAAGGTTGATTCACATAGGTCGCGAAGCTTCGGGCGAAAAGCGGTTCAGAACGAATTGTCACCGACATCAGCAAGGGTGGTTATGGGAGCAGCGATTGAAGGGCGACTATGTTTGGAGGGAACAAACATTGCGAAAGAAAAAATGCGTTTTATAAATAAAGAGAGACACAGTTAGATTCATTCAGTGAAAATAAAATTTCTAATTCATTTTATATATGCATGGCGAGAAAAGATACAACTGTATTTTACCAGATCATTATCAATATGTACCTTTTTTCAAGGCCCACCGTGAGAGCGCCCATCGATAGCGGCGGGCGTTGACGCCGCTATCACTTGCAATGCCATGCAGCTATTGAAGTGTGCAGAAAGGCGCGCTCCTAAAGTTCACCTGTTAGAATACGCCCCCCTCACATGTTGTGTTTTGCTTGCCGACGTTTATCTAAATTTGGTGACGCGGGTAGTATCATTCTTTCTTAAACTGTTCAGGCAAAAGAACTAAGTTGCGACCACCAGATAATTGTTTAATTTAGTCATTTTCGTGCAACAGCGCTGGCCGACGGGCTTGGCGCCCGACGAAAGGACGAGCACTCTACGCCCAAAGCGTTCGGCGGCCTCCAAAGAAAGTATGTTCTCTGCAGGGATGCGATTTCGACACCCGTAGCTCTGACCTTTTCCTGCATCGCTTTCCGTGCTGAAAGCTCGGAACGCCCATGAAGTCGTATGGCGGGGCATTTGAATATACAGATGTAATGGCAGGCCTCCGAAAACAAATTTCGCGCCTTTGAGAACAAAATGACGTCACTTCTGTTTTTAACGGATATAACGTCACATTCTATTTTCTTCAACCGGAAGTGTTCCCTCCTCACACAGATGGCGCTAAGCCCCATGAACCGCCGATGAACCGCTATGTTTTGAACGTATGGACTTCTATGGAAGCTTCGCTACCAGGTATATCTACCTTAAGCGACTTCTTACAAACCACATTATCGGGAATGGTGGACATCTGCAAACAAGTTTAGTGTTCTAATTTTCTCGCTGATTAGGTAAATACACTAAATAATCTAATTAGCAAGCGCAGTTACGCGGCTACTGGCAATGTAAACTTTGTAGCTACTGACGAGGTGATCTCTTATCAGTTTTTATATCGCGCAAGAAGCCCTCCCCTAGCCCTTGCACCACGAGAGTTTCTCGCTTTTTCGCTGAAAAACTGAAACTGCATGAGGCGCTTGAGGAGCGCAGAAAACCTCGTGGACAAGAAACGTCAGCAGTCTGCGCCGCGCGAGACGAACCATGTTTTTAAATGCATAAGCATTATTATGCCTACCCAACGAGGAAACCCGTCCGTCACGTAAGACGATCGCTTTCGAGATGACGCCCGCAGCAGCGAGCGAATTGACCTTCGTGCTGCCTCTCGCTTCAACGCGAACTAAGCGTCGCGAACACAGCACACACGAAGCTATCAGCACTCGGCGCACTATATCCCCATCTCAGATCGCTTTCAAGATAGGGCCCGCGCGGCCGCGCCATACGCAGCCGCTGCCGCAGTACGGTTGATCACGGTCCATAATGGTTCGAGGTGGATGGATAAGACGCTAAAGAGTGATAACGGATATCGGAACGTCGACGGCGTACCTGGCGCCACCACCTGCAGTAGTTTGCTCACGTCATATCAATTCCCCTTGCGCCGCCGTCCGCAGCAGTTCGTGTCGCCGCAACGCTGTCGTTTATACTGGTCGGATCAAGTTTCATAACATTGATAATGACACTGGGCTACGTGGAGAAGAACAGGTGGCACCCTGCTTATGCATACTACACCAGAGGAGTTCCTTCGTGAATTTTTAAAGCGAAGCTTTATATGTCTAGGCTATATGGCTAGGCGAAATCGCCTGTGTACAGTAAAATTATCATCAGCATTGGCTCGAGCATCGTCGTCTTCTTCCGCAGCTGGCTCGTTGGCGCCCCTCGGGTTGCGCTCGTGCCACCGCTCCCGCGTTCGTCGTCATTTTCTTCCACAGCTGGCTGCGTTGCCGTTCATGATTCCAGCGTACAATTTCACTTCTCTTCTGTCGTCGTAATGGGAAGGCCACGTTCACGAGGGTATGAGCCATTGCTTAAGGGGGTATGAGCCATTCATTGTCTTACCGTAACAGACAGATTTAATTTTGAAGCAATTTAATTTCGAAGAATCGCAAACGACAATGGCGGACGAATGCTGCTAACACGCCGCCGGGCAAACTCCAGACATCGAACGCAAGCGACAACGGCGGACTGCGGGCATACCGTCAGTGACGTCGTTCTCTCCGTCGCAGCCGAAAGTTTGTGTAACCTCATAATTGAGAAATACTTTAATGAACCCTCGGGGTTAACCCAGTGATAAATACCGGGGCCGCACGTTTCAACTTTGCTGGTTAACCATCTTCACGCAGTGGAAGGGCCGACAATTTTTTCTATTTCGACATGCTGATTACAGCTCGTGGCGTGAACTTGGCTTTCGTCAGCAGTGCATAAAATTGGTCATTACATATAATTATCAAGCTAGATCTTAACTTAAACGGTCTCAAAGGGCGCGAAAGCGCACCGCCAAGCTAAGCTTTGGGCAAGCTGGGCCAATCAGCTAGTCCGCTAGGGATTGTTTTGGCGCAACGATGACGTAGAGAGGAAAGTACCCGTATCGAGCCATAATCACCACGTAGAATTAAAAAAGCTGGTTCGTCTCGCGTGGCGCCGACTGGTTGACGTGAGAAGACGTCAACAGCTGACGTTACTTGCACACGTGTTTTACTGCGCTTCTCAAGCGCTCAGTTTCTGCTTCCCTGTGAAAAAGTGAGAAAAATTCTTGTGGTGCATGGCCTAGGAGAAGGACGTTTTCATCAATTTGATAAGTGATATGAGATCACCTCGTCAGTTGCTCCAAGTTTTACATTGTCAGTAACCGCGGTAATTAATTAATTCATCTCTAGTTAATTATATTATTTAGTGCATTGACCTAATTAGTGACGAAATCCGGTTTCTTAACAGTCATTTGTATCACGAGTGCCCCCTTTCAGGAATTTTCGGCAGTCTTCGCAGAAACATCTGGTATAAACAACTTGCCAGAGTGCGTTTCCTCTGGCGTTCCCTCATACATTAATGATCTAATGCTGTTTCCTAAAGGTGTAAAACATTTGTAATGGAAATAAATGTTCATAAGTGCAAATTTATGTGTATGGATAGAGACGCTAACCAACTTATCGTATATATAATCTGAACGGTGTCGTATACTAGAAAACGTGTCCCCAAAGTATTTCGGTGTCCACATTGCCTCCAACCAGAAAAGGCCACCTGGAGCTCCTTTAACGTGTATCAGGCCTAGAGCAACTGGCACACGGCAGTTCTTGCATTCAGTCTCCATCAGAATGCGGCCGCCGCTGCCGGAAATTGAACCCGTGCCCTCGTGCTCAGCAGCAGAATCCCGTAGCCACTGAGCAACCGCAGTGGGTCATGCGAGGAATGAGACATGGACCCAAGCAGGCAATGTTCAAAGGTAGCCTTGGAGGGGCCAGAGTGGAAACCTCGCATTGCTTACCGACGGCAGGGTAGCCAGGTGTCAGG
This sequence comes from Dermacentor silvarum, assembly GCF_013339745.2. Lineage (NCBI taxonomy): Eukaryota > Metazoa > Arthropoda > Arachnida > Ixodida > Ixodidae > Dermacentor > Dermacentor silvarum. The sequence goes on along the minus strand of NC_051154.1, from coordinate 122,099,926 downwards.
GGGTCCCCCCGCATGTACGCGGCACTTCCCCTCTGGATGGCGCTGCCGCCGATCCAGATCGAATCGGGGAAAGGCTGGGTGTCACCTCGCGGCGCCAGGTCGCTGGCGTCCGGGAAGACCACCACGGCCGCAGCGCCTACCCGCTCGGCGTTGCGCACCTGCGCGCAACGCAGCGCATACGATGTGAACGCGCCGCTGGGCTTGGATCACGACGCTGTCGTCTTCGCGTCACGATCGGCATTTCGCAGCGCTTCAGAAGAGGTATAGACATTTTCCAAGGGGAAATACTTGAGCATTCTCGTAATTCGTGCTGGCTATACGCGAGAACACGCTACAAAGGACAGGACAAGGCGATCTTCATTCGTGCGCTCGAAATAGCCTAAAGAACATGTGCTCTGACTCGGGAATGCATACAGTGAAGAGGTGTATAGTGAGGAGACACCTTTGCGTGCCCTGCAGGCTACACTACAAGGCTCAAACGACTTTGCGTTCCGCTTGCGTGCACAAGCTGCTTGAGCACCAACAAAATCCAAGAACTTCGGCTCTTACGCACGCAGACCGCTTGCTTCCAGGCTCTAACCTGAATCTCTGTTAACGTTCTGGTTGATATTTTTGTAGAATGAGCGAGCGGAACGGATAGTTACAGAAGCGTTCTTCTGCTTGTGTGGCGGGCGGCCCTTCAGCCGTATTTCATTCGGTAACCGCACTCGCGCGTACAGAAACACGTCATCTCGACTTTGTACGCATCTATGCGGCAGCTACACGGGGCGCGACAGGTGGAGCACTTAAGCGGAGACCAATCGGAAGGTGCCGGAGAAAACGCAGAGACCTCTCGGCACATTCGAAACGGGTCTCCGCGGCTTCCTTAGGCGGGCGTATTACAGGGACGTACGGCAGTTCGGAAGGGCGTCAATATTCTTATGCCACGAGTGACTACGCGTACAGCTGAACCCACATCCATGATCAGGTATCCTTGAACGCGAATGGCCAAGATGTTACCTTTGAAAATAGTGAAATTGTTGTCAAGACGAAACAGAACATATCTTTGAGCTGATTGTCCTTTTTTTTTTTTTCCCGCAAACTGTTTTATAGAGCGTCAACCAGGTAAAAAAAAAAAAAAAAAAGACAAAAAAAGGGCATGATCATCTGTACCTTTTCTCCACCGGTTATCTTTCCAGACCGTACTACAATAACCTTGCCATGCAGGTCCGTATCTCGGAAGTAGTTGAAGTCTTGTAGTCTGCCGTAGTTTACATATACTGGAGGCCCCTGGAAAGGAGGAGGAAAACGAAGGCGCACAAAGCGAGATGTGTACACTGAGTGGCATATGTGATGTTAGATCATTCAGTTAACGTGCGCTCAGGTTAAAGAGCTTTGAGAAGCACACCGTCACATCTCCTCACACGGCACTCATTTTATGCAAACATTGATAGTTCAAAAACTCTAGTCCCTTAAGTAACGCATATAAATTAATAATGACGCAGGCTTCGATGCAGTTCCCCTTTCGTACACGCTTTTGAAAATGCTCCAGGATCATAGCTGGCGCCTTCCGTTACCATTTCTATACTTCAATAAAGTCGTGGTTTCGAATAACGTGGTAGTGGTAATAATGGATGAGGCGGCGAGAAAGGGGCGGGTGCGCTGTTTTCAAAGACAGGGAGAAAAAAAATTCTATTTTTCAACAACACACGAATAAAACACGTTTTGGAGCAATTTCGGAGTAAGAAGACTGTATAGTTCTGGAGCAAGTCATCAAACATCGTTAAAAAAAACGGCGTGCTTTATTTATTTATTTATTTATTTATTTATTTATTTATTTATTTATTTATTTATTTATTTATTTATTTATTTATTTATTTATTTATTTATTTATTTATTTTACACCTTATGTGAACGAATTTCACCGGCGACAGCCGTGGAGTCATAGGGTTCCTCCTCATTGAAGACATTTTCGCGAATATCTGAGGCGTCATGCCTCACTGCTTAGGCGCTGAGACAACATTTAAACGCATGTGAAGACACAATAAAGACACGTTTTCGCCCCCTACACCTCGTATCAAATGAAACAAAATTTAAGGCGAGTAATGCCGTTAGAGGAAGCGCGGTATCCGCGCTTGAGCATAATATGCAACTTTTTGTATAAAAAACCTATTAGCGCAGCGAACGTGGCGTTCTTGCAGAGGAATTCCTAGGCATAGTAGGTCGACATACTGTGGCGCTAATAACGAGAGCTTCATAAGTCTAATTAAAAAAATATTTTTTTATTAGTGCCTTGGGGGCAGGCTGTTGAAATGGCAAATTAGAAGGCAGTCACATTTTAATGCACCCTGATGTTTTACAAATCTCGGACAGTCGCACCTAATTCGAGATGATCATCATAGGATTTCAACGGTAAATCCGGATAATATCGAAACCGAGTGCCGCGGGAGCGCAGAAAAGGCGGCCCCACTATCATATCAGACGGAAACACCCCGTGACGACAAGCGCGACGAAGTTTGAAACTGAACGTCTCGGCCAGTCGCTTCAGCTACGGATACTTGATCTATTGATACTGATGCAGCTACTGCTGCTGGTACTGTTATCTCGAAGCGGCTTTATGCGATAAGCCAGTTCATAGGTGGAAAGTTTTTATTTCTCCGGGGGGCTGGGGCCCGACCAGCCTTCCGAACCACACACACACACACACACACACACACACACACACACACACACACACACACACACACACACACACACACACATATATATATATATATATATATATATATATATATAGGGTGTCCCAGCTATCACGCAGCACGATTTAAAAAAAGAAGGACGGCGTTACGCGAAGCAAATCTAGTGCGTATTGTTTCCAGTGCAGTGGAGTAGCCGCGAGTAATTTTTTGTTCCTGAGATTTACTTAGTTAATTGTAATTAATTATCTAACTCGAGAAGTACTGTCCTAATTATCAAAGTGTCAATGAGAAAATTGTAGAGCAACATGAAAAACACCCGATACAGCTTTCTGTTGCTCAATACGTGGTACATAAATGTTTTTCCGAGTGTGAAAGGAGCCCGCGAATACATGCAGAATTGCCACGCGACTGGCCGCTCGAGGCGCTTTGCGTGTATTCGCGGGCATCTTTCACGCTCCGAAAAACACATTTATGTAGCACGTATTGAGCAACAGAAAGCTGTATCGGGAGTTTTTCATGTTGCTCTACAACTTTCTCATTGACACTTTGATAATTAGGACAGTACTTATCGAGTTAGATTAATTATAATTAATTAATTACAATTACCTAATTAAATCTCAGTAACCAAAAAATTGCGGGCGGCTATACTCCACAGCACGGGAGACAATACGCACTAGGTTTGCTTCGCGTAGCGCCGTTCCTCTTTTTTTAAATCGTGCTGCGTGATAGCTGGGACACATGTATGTATGTATGTATGTATGTATGTATGTATGTATGTATGTATGTATGTATGTATGTATGTATGTATGTATGTATGTATGTATGTATGTATGTATGTATGTATGTATGTATGTATGTATGTATGTATGTATGTATGTATGTATGTATGTATGTATGTATATGTATATATATATATATATATATATATAGAGAGAGAGAGAGAGAGATTTCATTTAATTACAGTGGCACTTGAAGAAACCTTGTGTGACATCGAAGAATTGTTCACTGAAGTCACTGCCTTATGTATGAGCATTTACAAGACCTCAAGTAGGAGACAGTTCAATTTCACAGCCTGTCTCCTCGCACCATCTCTGTGATTCTTGTTTTTTTACTGCCAGTCCGAGTGAATTCTGATTTCGAGTGAACCTGACTTGGCCTCATTTCGATTACTGAGTGGATTATATATATTCATGACCTCCGCATGCAAGTGGCGATGTTTGCATCCCTAAAAAAATTGTAAATTATTAGCAGAGTTTTCTTTCTTTCTTTCTTCTTCTTCTTCTTTTTTTTTTTCATTAGTCCTTACAATTTCCTCCTGGCAAGAGAAGCAATACTCAGACAGGTATCATTCACGTGCATTCCACGGGCCGTTGATAAAAGAGTCTGCCGAAGGGGTCACTGAAGTCTGCAAGTTTTTTTCAGGGTCAAAAAAACCACGCAAAGCAATTTGAAGCGAGGTGAACAAACAGCAACGTATTCGTTCTCGAGGCATATACTATCCATACCATTAGAAATAATTGTTAGTTGGCTACCCCCTCTTTAAAAAATATAATAAACTTTGCCCTGTGCATATATTTAAACATATCGTGTCTGTGCATTGTGTTCACAGTGAAAAATTAAAAAAAAAGACGCTGAAGGGAAACAATACGGGTGAGGTAGCCACCGCTGATGCTTCTAATGCGCATGTTCTCCTATTGTCAGGAGTTGCAGAAATAAAGTGAAAGTAGGAATTAAAAGCCGTGCATGTCCGCACCAACAATGATGCAGTAAGCTGTTAGCCACAATACAATTTTAAGTGAATAGGTGGAGGCAACTCAAAAGAAACCTGAAGTGATATGCGTAACAGAACTCTGGTAGTGACACTATAGGGGGGGGGGGGGGGGGGGGGGGGGGACGTAGGCTACGGCATCGCCCGGAAAAACGTACGCCGGGAAAGACTTACAAAAACATTATTTTTCCGGGAAGCATCCCCCCCCCCCCCCCCTTCTCCCTTCGCCCGTAGTTGGCGCATATGAGCCAGTTCATACAGAATGAAGACTACTATAGCCGAAAAAGCAATAAGCAAATTAAAGTGTATAACAAAATACAACAGAAACATAAACAGAAGAGTAACTGCTGCGTGTTCCTGTGATTTATGCGCAATAAACGAGCCGTTTGTGTTCGTCAGGTGGTTATCATCTGTCCAGATATGAGGCAGACACACGATCGGCGCTCCCGTTTGGAGGCAATGCACGTTGCATTAACCACTATTTTTGTTACCGCTTCAACTCACTCACTGCGACGACTCGGAATTCGCAACACCCTAGACAACTGTGTATCGGTGCCGTGACAGCTGTTGGTACTTAAAGGAGCGTTATGCAAGTGACATACAATAGGCATCCTATGCTGCGCGGAAGCTTCCAGAGCTGGGCCCGCAGGCTCATTGACGCTGTATCCATCCGTCCGTATCGTCATATTCTTCTTCTTTTACGTCTGGTCCAAGTTGTGCTGGACCCGCTGTGGTTGCTCAGTGGCTGCGGTGTTGGGCTGCTGAGCACGAGGTCGTGGGATGGAATCCCGGCCACGGCGGCCGCATTTCGATGGGGGCGAAATGCGAAAACACCCGTGTACTTAGATTTAGGTGCACGTTAAAGAACCCCAGGTGGTCCAAATTTTCCGGAGTCCTCCACAACGGCGTGCCTCATAATCATATCGTTGTTTTGGCACGTAAAACCCCATAATTTAAGTTGTGCTGAAGAGTTTCCCACAAGCATACTGCACCCATAAAGCCCAGAAACACATCTTGTTAAACTGCGTATTCATCGTCAGACAGCGAGACAACACAAGTAATGACAGATGAGCCATGATCGAGCAAATGATAACACTGAACGCGTACGCATATATAGTTCTAAGCCTTCCTTACCATGCCTGTGCCGCTCGGCGCGAAGGCCATGTATGCCGGGGGTATGTACGTTTTTCCCGCTAGCACCATGGAATCTCTGGATGCACATGTTAGCAGCAGCTGATTGTCTTTGTACAGCATCACCTGCGCCAGTGTAGAGAGACGGCTCCTGATCATTATCAAGCACATACGTGCTGGACGATGGCTCGCGAAATAAATTCGAACCACGCCGCAGTTTCTTTAGTCAACTATTGGTCATACAACACACTCCTAGACGGAGTTAGTACGTAAATACGTAACTATAAAGCAGCGGGAACTGCGACTATTTACACAATACAGAACGATTACTACAAACACAAACATATCAGTGAATAAAGGAGAATGTATCTGCTGGAAAAGATGCCACAAATAGTAGAGAGAAAAATATTGTTACTCCTCACCACAATCATAAGAAAATGTACACGCAAAGCTGCAACAATTACTCAGAATTCTACCTCTGACACTGATACATGCACATAATGCAGAATGCAGTGATATTATAAAGCTACAACGGCCTGCCAGTGGATTACTGTCGCAGATGAGATTTCAGGAGCAGCACATTTTAGCAAAACGTGATTAAGTATACGTTTCAACACAAAATGCTCGTGCGACGGCTTCATAATCCCACCTTGAATAACCATCAAAAAAAGTTCGGCAGCATGTTACAGTCCTGTAACATGAGAAGGCGAAAGCCTGCTGCACACTTGGTAATGCGCCGTCTCGCATCGTCGCGTTGCTGCTTTCGCAGTTCGGCTTCGGCTCATTTTCGACGCTTAACTGCGGCTTCGCGTGCTCGTATAGCATGGTCAGACTCGCGCCAACGACGTTTCTCTTCGACTTTACGTTGCATCCTCTCAGTAGGGGAGAGCAGCACTTGCGGTCGAACGCCTTGCTCCCGCCGCTTCGCACGTCGAACCTCGTTTCTCGCTTGGCGAGCATCCTCGGCCGTAGCGTACTTCCTCGACCTACCGCAAGCCCCGGGCGCGACTTTACAATTGCTAGTAGGTACACCGGGGGTGTGGCACTGCGGGTCACGTGACTTCCGCTTAACACGTGTTGTCATGGCAATCGTGGAGCTCCTAGGTGCCTAGGGACATAATCGTTTAGGGACTTTTGAGGCACGTGGTCTGATACGAGACGGTCTTTGGAGGGACCGCCAGTCGTTTGTCTGCAGGCGCAAGGACAAGCGGGTGCAAGAGAGAAAATTGCGTCCGCTCTTGCGCAAAGCAGATACTGCTCGTGTTTGTACCCCGGTGCCGCGGCGGAAGCCGCGGTGCCGGGCGCCGACGCGAAGCGGTGGTCGTTGGGGTGTTGCGGAGCGCAGCGTAGCAACACCCCAAATAAAAAATACTCCTCCATTCAGGTAGACTGCTCCCTTCCTGATAGTGAGATTATATTTGGATCATCAAAACAGTGACGCGTTTATTTAGGAATACCATCGTTTCTCTCTCGCACCCGCTTGCCCTCGCGCCTGCGAGAGAGAAACAATGGTATTCCTAAATAAAGGCATCACTGTTTTGATGATCCAAATAAAATCTCACTATGAGGGAGGGAGCAGTCTACCTGAATGGAGCAGTATTTTTTATTTGGGGTGTTGCTACGCTGCGCTCCTCAACACCCCAACGACCGCCGCTTCGCGTCGACGCCCGGCACCGCGGCTTCCGCCGCGGCACCGGGGCACAAACGCGAGCAGTATCCGCTTGTTTACACCACCACAGTTCACCGAGATCAATGGCCGTCATGCAACACCACCACTACTGCAAGGATTTCCGCCACTAGAACAAACGCTACAATAATAAAGCGCGGCAGGCGTGGGCCAGACACCGCATGACATTCAACGCGCCCTAAACGATTCGCTCCCTACGCACGTAGGAGCTGCGCTCGGCAATGTCGCTGCGCCCGGCCCCGGAGATAGAGAGCAAACGCTCAGTAACTAGCAGCCGACGCGTGGCCGAGCAGACCAGTGCCTCAAAAGTCCCTAAGCGATTATGTCCCTTGGCACCTAGGAGTTCCACGATTGCCATGACAATACGTGTTCAGCGGAAGTCACGTGACCCGCAGTGCCACGTCCCCGCTATACCTACTAGCAATTGTAAAGTCGCGCCCCGCGAGAGCATCCTCCATCGCGGTCTCTCTCGCTTCGCAGTCGACTGTCACAACTGCCGTCGCGTGACGTCAGCGACGCAACACCTATTTTTCATTTTTTCTGTGTGCGCCTGCCGCTCTTTACCCTCTTCTCCCGCCGCTCGCTCAAAGAAGGCCACGTGTTACGCCGCGTTTTTTTTTCAAGGCCCTCACGCAACGAGCCTCTTAAGGCCATCGCCTTAAAACGCTTACATACGCTAACACCTTTCTTCATTATATAGACGGCTCAACCCATATTCTTAAGCAGGATTTCCCTGCGACACTCGATTACAGAGTACACTTGGTATTACACAATGAAAAGAAGATTATTTGAGAGGCGCGGAAGTTAAAGTGGAGACAGTATTATCACTAGCAATGAACTTGTCAAAAAAATTAAAATTTGAATCGAATGAAAGGTTTCCGCAACAGTGTTAGAAGAATTCACAAACAAATATGGCTATAAGCTGACATAAAATTTCGACAAAAAGTAAGCACTCAGCTAACACTACTCTCACTGGCCACGTAGCGAGGAAAGGGTACATAATCCTTATGGTATAATTGTGGTCCAGATCACAATGTGATATAGAGTTTCAATATAGGCGTTGGCAGAAGACTAGCATTCCTCTTTTTTCCCACATTCATTTTGCGGACGACACAGAACACTGAAGCTTACACTTACGTCACGACAGTGGCAGCGGAAAGAGTGTGTCGGAGAGTGTTGTAGCTCAGGGTTGACAGGTTTGAACGCCGTATGCTTGAGGCATGGATTAGAGTATTATCCCGGTGTCGCACTGCGATTGTGCTATGAGACGTATTGTGTCTCGAGGTTTCGTGTATGTGTACGAATATGGTTCTGGAAGGGGGTGGGAGAGGAGTGCCAGACATCTGGTCCAACGAGATGAGGTCCCATTTCCGACACGTCGCATACGCGGCTCCATGCGAGCCCTCCTTATGTGCGGGAGTTAATTTCTTAAGTAGTGAACGCCACGGGGTAGAGATTTCATAGGCGCATAGTACAGGGCTTTAGATTAGGGGACGCAAGAGGCTAATTACTTCCGCTTAAATACGACCGCAAGCTTGGTTCCCAGCAAAACCCAAGGAGTATTTGGTTGTACTATCTTTTAGTTCGAAAAGTGTGAGCGCTTGTTAAGCTAGTGTCATGGGGAAAGGCAGGGTACGCTTAAATCTGTAGTACGGATATTTATGTGATGTGGGATGTGAGGCTGTTGTAACCACGCGTCCGGCGGCATGGCTGTGATCCAAAGTGAAGTTCGCTTCTCAGATGTCAGTATGACACCCAATTCACCTCAAAGACAAATACCGACTTAAACGCAACGAGATGACAATATTCAGGTCGCCTGCATCGTTTTTTGTCCACGAAAACACCTGTCTCCTAGTCTCAATGTGATAAATAAATGAAAAAAGTATATATATATATATATATATATATATATATATATATATATATACAGTGGCGTAGCCAAGGGGGGGGGGGGTTGGGGGGGTTCAACCCCCCCCCCCCGAAATTTTTTGCACCCCCCCCCCCCCCCCCCACTAACCCACCCTTTTCTCTCGTCGCTTCGCGCTGACATATTTCAAGAAACCGGTGCTACTTTCACACTTTCATTCCTGGGCGCTTCCGTTTGGGTTGGTAATCTACAGCGAATCATGTCTGCATATTGAAAAAAACTGTCACGGTGTTTGTCAAGGCCTAGACACTATGTGAGGTTTTGGGCGCGAATGTGGCGGCCGCATTTTGAAACAACAAATGCGCAACAAATGCGCAACAAATGAAGCAACAAATGCGGCAGCCGCATTTTAGATGAAGGCGAAAATGCTTGAGGCCCGTTTACTTAGATTTAGGTGCACGTTAAAGTCCCCAGGTGGTCGAAATTTCCGGTATACATTTCCGCCGCTTCCCTTCAGGTGCCGGTTAGGCCGCGTTCGCTTAGGAACTTGGTCTCGAAGCTGTCGGAAGCGGCAAAATCTTGCAAAAATCCGCCCGCCTAGGCGGCAAAACAGGCAGAAAAACAGGCGGCGAGCCAAATTGGTCTCGGACCGATTTTTTCGCCATGGCGAAGCGGAAATGCGGCGGAAAGTCGTTCTGCTCGACCGGAAGCTACACTAGCATGTAAACTTCCGGTCGTAACATTGAACATGGCACCAAAAGTGTACGCTGTAATGCTGATCGACGCGATCAAGAACCACCCCTTGCTCTACGACAAGAGTGGCACTCAAACGTACTGTCAGCAATACTCGCGATAGTATTCAACGTCGCGCGACAGGAGGTGCGGCAACGAAGCCTTGGCGTCACCCAACTTCTTACACTTTTGCAAAGCCAGGCGAACCCACCACTGCCGTTTCCGAGGTTTTCTTGTCTTCCGTTTATTCATTGTCCATTTCTAGAAAACAAGTAGGTAGAAGTATAAAAGCCATTTCTTCTTCCACTTCCATGGAAGACAATAGTTAGGCAGATTCCTCGTTGGCGCTCCATAATTCTCCTCGCACGTGCACGGTATGTTGCAGAAGTCGCGGGGTGCTTTTCTCGTCGCGACGATAGATTGGGAGCGTAGGTCTCACGTAGGACGCGCAGGCTTCGGCGAGCCTCAACACAAGGGCCAGCCCGGGTTTTAGCTTTGGTGTTCCCGTTGCCGCTTTCGTGTCCTGGAGGCGCCGAAAATAATACGAAATGATGAAATGTTATTACAACTTGTAAATAAAAGCTATTAAAGAAATATAATCACGCCTATAGGCAGCAACCTGTGACACAGCGCTACCGCGCCCGTGTGAGGAGAATTACAGAACGCCAACGAGGAACTTACCGAAGGTCGCAGATGACACGCGAAATTGCGCAAGATGATCACTTTTGATGACGGGTGGGTCAGTGAATGAACATACCGCTCGAAATAATGCGATAATGAGCGCCACCACGCCGACAAACGTACGCAGACTAGATGGATGTGGACGAAAGCGGCAGCGCGGCCGCGGTGGTAGCAGAACAAATGTGAACTTGGGCATGCGCGGAAAAGATTTTCCGGCCGCTTTGGCCTCTCCACTCGCTTGCCGCTTCCCAAATGTGAACGTAGCCATAGTCTTCAGCGCAAAACGTCTCTCGTTTGCGATTGCGCCCCTACGGAAGGCTGGTAGTTACTGTTGTGTTGCTGAATCCCAAACCAGCAATTACGAAAGGCTGGTAGTTGCTGTTGTGTTGTGGAATCCCAAACCAGCAATGTACACACGAAAGGGTTGATGCCAGCAGTGAAATCCCACCGACTTGCAACAGAATGCACGAAACAGACAGCCGACAAGCATGGATTACTGCTGTGCGCAGTACAGCGTAAGTAAACTCTTGTTGCAGGCGCTGACAGTTCTCGTCGGAGTTCACGCGTCCTGAGAAATTGATTATGTGCACTATACACTGAACAAGACCGGAGTTCATTCCTGCATCACTAGTACACCAATCAGTCGAGATTCTGTGAGGTACAAGGCCACTTCCTGTTTGCACCGGCCTAAGTGAAGCAGAAATGACTCGCACGCACTACTTAAAATGCGTACACATGCCATAACTATGCAGTGCGGTGAAATATTCTGTACAATTCTGAATCTGTTGACGTAAAGGCAAATGACGGCTGCACGCTCGCACACAGCGGAAGACACAGCGGCCCATGCACTTGCCGCAGGAAATGCAAGGCGACGAAAGCTTCGTAAAAAAAAGCATTACTCGTTTTTGCGCGTATTTAAGTTTTCTAGCGCAAAGACGCAGCGAACAAGCTATTGCTATGGGAGTAGGTATAGCCTGGTAATACGTGCATTTTCACATGTATAGCCGTCCTTGACCTGTGAAACGCACTTCGCCCCGACGAGGACGACGCCATCTACGCTTAACGGAGATTAACAATTAATGATGTCTTCTCCGATCGGGCGGGTCGTCTCAATGATGCGTTTTCGAAGACTGGTCCATTCAGTGGCGCGATGAGAGACGGTTGCTCCAAACGCCCACTGTACCTGTCGTACTTACTGTATTTTACTGAGCTTACATTACTTTTTACTTAATTTCTTCACAAGCACACAGTGCCACACACACACGCGAGGGGGAGGGGGGGGGAGTCCCATGTCTTTGATATACATGCATAGAGTGTGCTTAAACTACCGATACTTATTATCGATCACGTCACGTAGTGGAAAGCAGACGCTTGCCCCCCCCCCCCCCCCCCCCGGTCGGGCCGATGAACCCCCCCCCCCCCCCGAAAAAAATTTCTGGCTACGCCCCTGTATGTATGTATATATATATATATATATATATATATTGTAATGACGAAGTTAGCACAAGCGTCGCTGTGGTCGCATGGCTGCTGAAGTGAGGAAGAGAAAGACGAACGGATCGGTGTCGCTGGTTTTGCCTCGCGCTGGCGTTTGGCTGGAACTGCTCGGGTGCTCTTTGATCTGGACCTAACGCCAATAAACCTCATATCATTTGGTGGAAGTGCTGGGTATACTAACTATCCTACCAACTCGCCCTGGAACTCCGCAGCCGCACTCTGCCCTCCGCTACCCCCACCACCATGCCAGACGACGCCGGTGAGCGACCCACTTCGTCAACTGTGCAAGTCACCTGTGGTGCCGTTCGTGAACGAGACCCGGCTGTGTTCAGTGGCACCGCTGATGCCGACGTCGACGACTGGCTTTCGTCGTACGAACGGGTGAGCAACAACAAATGGGACGATCGGACAAAGCTCACCAAGGTTATTTTTTATCTTGCGGGTGTCGCCCACCTCTGGTTCCGCAACCATGAAGCAACCATTGCGACATGGAATGACTTTAAGACTGCATTCGCGGAAGTATTTGGCCGTCCTGCGGTGCGAAAGCTTCGCGCTGAACAGCGCCTTCGCCACCGAGCGCAACAGCCGGGCGAGACTTTCACTAGTTACATCGAGGACGTCATAGATCTCTGCAAACCGCGTGAGCCGAACGATGACTGAGGAAGATAAGATTAAAGAAATCCTCAAGGGCATTGAAGACGATGCTTTTCAGATGCTCATGGCCAAGAATCCTACCACCGTTGCAGCCGTAGTCACATATTGCCAAAGCTTCGATGAATTACGCCGGCAACGAGCGCTCGCCCGCCAAACTGTTCCTCAAGTGGCCTCCCTTTCCAGTTTGGTGACTGCTCACGGACAGGCTGATGACGGGTCTCTCCTGCCTCAGATCAAAGCCTTCATTCGTGAAGAGGTCGCCCGCCAGCTCTCGCTGCTCCCTCTCACCCAGGAGCCTGTCCAACCTTTGTCCTCGGCCGTGCAGCAGGCCATCCGCGAGCAGGTGCAGAGGCCCTTCCACCAGTCCAACAGATTGCTGCACCAGCTCAGATTGCTGCACCTTTGACGTACGCTGAAGTCGTGTCGCGTCCTAGACCAACGACACTCCCCCTACTCGGCGCCGCCACCGCGCTCAGCGCTTCTCCCTGTCCCTCAAACGCCCCCTCAGTACTTCCGGCCACAAGATCCCTGGCGCACGCGGGACAATCGGCCGATATGCTTCTCGTGCGGTATCGCGGGACATGTGGCGCGCTTTTGTCGCCGTCGCCTGCCGCGTCAGGACGTCGTCGTTGAGCCACACGTACCTGCATCCCACCAGCATGCTGATTCGAACCCATCGCCGAACTTCTGGACCGGTCGTCAGCACTTCAGCCCCCGTCGTTCACCATCACCGCGTCGCCGTTCGATATCGCCGATGCGTCGTCGCCCGCCTTCCAACGAGGGAAACTAAATGCTGCAGCTTCGGAGGCAAGAGCTGCACGCTTGTCGAAATGCCCAAGACCTCCGCTATCGCCGCAAAACATTATAGAAATACAGGTTGAAGGAGCCGCTACATTCGCACTCATCGACACGGGCGCTGCGGTTTCCGTCATACGTGAGACTCTTTGCCGTAAGATTAGGAAGGTCACCACATCACTTTCTGGCCTTGTACTTCGTACTGCCACCACGGAGCCCATCGAACCTTCAGCCGCATGCACCGCTAGGATCGTTATTCAGGACGTAGTTTACACAATTGAGTTCCTGGTTCTGCCTTCTTGCTCCCATGACGTCATCCTGGGATGGGACTTTCTGTCGCGCCACCGTGCCGTCATTGACTGTGCCCGTGCCGAAGTTGCTCTGTCTGTCGTTAACACCACTCTGCCTGCCGCCTCTCCCGCCCCCTTAAAAATTATTGTCGCCGCCGATACTGATCTGCCACCAAGCACTTCAACACCAGTCGCTTTGTTGTGTCCATCGGCGCCCGACGCCTCGGTACTGTTCACGCCTTCATCTGTTTTTCTTCACCGCAAATCTCTACCACTTCCATTCGCCGTTCTTGACGTAGCCGCTGGTACAACAATTATGCTAGTGGACAACCCGTTCCAATACCCGCTGACTCTGCTTCGCGACGAGTGCCTCGGCTGTGTCGAACCTATTGACATGTCGGAGTGTTTGGACGTGCCTGGCTCCTCTTCTGGCCTTTCGCTCGACGCCATGACACCATTTCCGAAAAGCTCCCGATTGGCTACCGAAGTCTTTGATTCATGCGTTGACGCCAACCTTTCCCTCGAGCACCGCGAGCAACTCCTGTCTCTCCTAGATACTTTCCGTTCTTCGTTCGACTGTACGGAACACGCCTTGGGTCGTACGAACAGTGTTTCCCACCACATCGACACCGGGTCCCACTCTCCCCTCAGACAACGCCCCTATCGCGTCTCAGCGGCGGAGCGTCGTATAATCAGCGACCAAGTGAATGACATGCTCGAGCGTGGCGTCGTTCAACCATCCCAGAGTCCGTGGTCTTCTCCAGTTGTGCTAGTGCGAAAAAAAGATGGTTCTATTCGTTTCTGTGTCGATTACCGCCGCCTAAACAAAGTCACACGGAAGGACGTCTACCCTTTACCCCGCATTGACGATGCACTCGATTGTTTACAAGGCGCTGAGTACTTCTCGTCATTGGACCTACGATCTGGCTACTGGCAGGTTCCCATGGCCGAATGCGATCGACCGAAGACGGCGTTTGTCACCCCTGATGGGCTATATGAATTTACCGTCATGCCATTCGGCTCTGTAATGCGCCCGCAACTTTCGAGCGCATGATGGACAACATACTTCGTGGTCTCAAATGGAACATTTGCCTATGCTACCTGGATGACATCGTCGTGTTTTCTTCAGACTTCTCGACGCACCTCTCACGTCTCCACCAAGTTTTGACATGTCTTAAGAACGCTGGTCTTCAGCTAAATATCAAAAAGTGTCGCTTTGCGGCTCGCACCTTGACTATCTTGGGCCACGTTGTGTCCAAAGACGCGTCCTCCCTGATCCTGCGAAACTTCGAGCTGTCGCCGACTTCCCTAAGCCGACGTCACTGAAGACCCTCCGGAGCTTCATCGGCCTTTGTTCTTATTTCGTCGCTTCGTGCGCAATTTCGCGACCGTTATCGCACCTTTGCACGCGACTTC